>NC_090184.1:34898285-34950785 GCF_024679245.1 Pseudorasbora parva
GTTTTCTTTAAAACAAACTGTTTGGACGTGCTTCATTCTTGCTTTTTAGACTTTATACTTTGTAGTTAAAGAACAGCTTTTAGCCATTCTAAAGTATTTAAATTCAACAAAGCCCTCAAACAACGATATGCAGAATTTAAATCCCTCAGTCCCCTGCTGTTCGCCAAGCATTCAATTCCTCTGGAAACGAGAGCAGCCCATGCAGAACTGATGCTGTGCTTAGAATTTCTGCATCTTATGATATTTCCATGAACAGTCTTTAGTAAAACTGCAAATCTCTAGACCTCTCATTACAGAACAAATGCCAAGAGATGTGAATATTCTCAGTACATGTGTTTGAGCATATTTTGACTCTAATAAGGGCGATTTCTGTATATTTCCTATCATTATTTGCATATATTGATTGGTTTTGCATGAATCAATGGCAGGCGTGGTGTTTTCCACGCTTATCAGGGTTTAATCGCTCAAGTACAGGAGACACCATTGCTTTTGTTTCCGTGCGACTTTCCAAAGGTTAGCCTGCACATTAACGCTCTCATGCATTCAGAAAACAGAGCTCCGTTCCTGTTGCACCTGGAGTGATGCATTGCTGTGCTGGAGCGCTATGAAAAGCTATCGAATAGTCCGGCACATTTTCCAGGTGTCGGAGGCGAGCTTATTATCCATTCTCTCATCCGTTTCTCCGTCTCCCTCCCTCGTTCTCCTCTGTCTTGGTTTGTAAGTCTGTCAGAGACACCAGATGCCCCTGAATGGGGTTTTTTCTTCCCTGTTTTCATCCCAAACAGATACTGGCCTGTGAGCCCGATAGCAGCCACCATAATAAACTATGTGCTATGTGAAACGCAGGCCCCGGCAGGCAAGCAGCCAGACGTGCAATGTGCAGGAAGATGAGTGTTGCCTGCCTTCTCTCTCTCTCTCTCTCTCTCTCTCTCTCTCTCTCTCTCTCTCTCTCTCTCTCTCTCTCTCTCTCTCTCTCTCCTCTCCCTCTCCCTCTCCCTCTCCCTCTCCCTCTCCCTCTCCCTCCCCAGGTCTGGAAGATTGCTTTTATACAGCCCCTCAATCAAAAACTCCCACTGCCAAGCTGTACTGCAGCCACAGATGGGGGTAGAGCTCACCTCACATCTACAAAATGCTCTCCCCGGTGGAGACGACGAAAGGATGAAGGAGGGGTTAAAGAACAAGCAGTAGAGGCGGGGAGAAATAAGTGAGTCAGTTCAGCGCTGATTAATTAATAAGGTCGTTAGCTGAGGGTGAGACGGTTAGACGCAGCAGATTGATATTCCACGGAGACGGCGTGCCACTCGTGCCCAGCCTCCCTCCATCACCGCTGCTGATCCGGCAGGGCCGAAGGGTCGTCGTACCCCTGGGAACGTTCCGAATTAAAAACACTGACCTGTGACATCACTTCCTGCCGACGCAGCATTGCTGTCGGGGGCCGTTGGAAGTTTTAGGGCTCCTGACGCTGATCTTTTTTTTCCTCTTCTGTAGTGTGCATTTTACTTAGAATGGTTGTGACGCTACTGAATTCAACGGAAGTGAGTAACAATGTTGTGCCATTATTTACCTCCTCCACAACCACATCTCACGCTCTCTCTCTCTTTCCATCAGTCTATCCACCCCACGATGCCTCGGCCTCTAGAGGGTCAGAGGCAATAACACAGGCCCACTTCAATTTTCTCATTTCAGCTGCCGTTGATGGGCCAACAGCAGCAGGACAGAAGGCTAAATCTATCATCTTCCTCTACTGAACGGGGGAGGTCAAAGGCATCCGTACGATTGTAGGAAATCCCTCTGTTCGCACAAACAAACGCTGAATTTATGCACTCCTATTTATCTGCCCTTTTCTCCTTAAAATCTGCATATTCATTTGGACGTTAAAAAGATGAGAGAATACCTGCTGATAGTAACAGTGTGAACTGTCCTGGAGAGCGGTATTCATAGCCTCTGTCTCACCTCCAACACATAAACAATATCACACACACACACACTCACATTCTGCTGTAATATTTATCTCTCTCTGACTCATTCTCCGGCCGGTGGGGGATTTTGGCATCATGTCAGCTCTGACCAGGGGGCTGTATTGTAATTATAGCAGATTGAGAAAAAAAACTGAATAACATATTGACTCTCGCAAGCCTGTGGTAATTTTTTTTGTGCGTGTGCATGTCTGCAGAAAACAGTATAGTGGCAGACTTGGGGGGTGGGGAGGGGAGCGAGAAAAAGCTCTTGACCTTATCATCCTGTAATAGACCAACACACACTGAAGCCATCTCTACATTTGCACCCAAAGCTGCCCATCTGCCAACCCCCGTCATATGATTGGCTGCTAGCCCAGAAGAGGTGTGCACTTAAACACCCTATGGTGTCTGAATGGGAGTTTTGTGGCTTTTATATCTGCTAAAATATTTTTTTTACCATACAATTATTAGCTTTCTCTTCAAGGAAAACAGACCGAAAGTACTGATGACTGATTTTTGTCCATTCAGATCCTTAGAATAAAAATAGCTGCATCCAAAATAGCAACCAAAGCGACGCTACTGAGACTGGTAGGTCACATGACAATAACAACATGGTGAATGTTCGAATTACATTCATTGCATATAGAACGTGCAGCCGGGATGTGATCATTCAAAAGACGTTTTCAATCAGAGGATTTGCGATTTGTTTTTTGACACAGCCAATATCTGTCTAATGCTACCTTCCAAGTAATGAAACATGGACTATGTTCAGGATAGCATAACACCATATTACTTTTACTATTGCTGCAATATATATTTATATTATGCATTATCATACTACTGTATAAACTTGTGGTGTAACGTTTGCAGTGTATACTGCTCAGTATCAGATAGATAATAAGGTGTTATGCCCTTCTGTACATATATTTTACATTCGAACGGATTAGCCTTTCTATAGGCCGATTTCAAACTTCCTACAGGAAGTCTGTCAACACAGCGCAAAAATCTCTGGTTGCCCCATAATTGTTATGAAGTTTAATGTTTAAAGAACAATTCAGAGTCTGTGGGTCAGGAAAGATCTCTACGATTTACCCGCAAGTCAGCTGAGGTTTCTTGTTTGTTGGAACATCAGACATAAACTCTGTCAGTTTTTTCCCTTCCATTCCTCCCCTTCTTCTTTCTGTTTTTCCCTCTCTCCTTCCATCTCTCTTTTTGTCTGTGCAGTGCTGCCCCAATGGGATGCTCCACTGACAGAGAGTGGACACAGTAAGAGAGAAGCTAAAAATAACTTCAAAAAGCAGTTAGTTTTGACATCCGAGCCCAAGTGTGTATTTCCCGTAAAATGTGTTTGTACAGAGCCTTTTGTGATGGTGTTCTCACTCAGGTCTAAATTTGCTCATTGTGCTGCTGGCATGTTGGTAATCACGCCCATCTCGTCCTGTGGCGTAAAAATAGACAAGCAAACACAATAAATAAATGTAAAAATAAATAATTCTAACAAGGCGCCAGCACAAGAACATTACAGCTTCATGGAAAGTTGCATTTTTTCCAAAGGAATTCATTTGAATTCGATGAGCCATGAAATATGAATGGAAAACATGAACATATCTGATTAACCTGGGGTAGAACACATGACTGTGTGATGGCAGAAAGGTGAGAGATCATGGAGAGAGGTCACAGTAAAGGCCTCGCCATGGCTTTTAGATAGAGAAATTGCCCTTTTGTGCTGATCTTCAACAAGCACTTAAGGTTTAACCCAAATCTTAATATTGACCATCATAAGACAAACCACACAAATGGTCTCAGATGTGCGACAAAAGGGCGACCCCTGCCAACAACCATTTTTCTTCTTCTAAAGTCTGAGGTCACTCCCACAGGCTCACTACAGTCGATTGGATGGCAATTTGAATAACATTTGCATATCATTATAGCATGTGACACATGCCTGTTTGGAGGAAGGAGCTGTTGGAACTATAGCGCAATTTAGTGCTGAAAATATTTTACGCAATATTTTTGTTCATCTCTAATTAATTTAATAATTTCGTATGAGATTAAAATATCATGGTTCAAAAGTTATCAGTCAGTAAGATTATTTTAATGTTTTTTTTTTTTTAATCAAAATGTAAAGAAAGCAATATTCTGATATAATTTTACAATCTAAAATAACTTCTCTATTTGAATATATTTCTAAATTAAATTAAATGTATTCCTGTGATGATAAAGCTGAATATTCAGCATCCATAACTCACATGACCCTTCAAAAATCATTCTAATATGGTCAAGAAGAATTTCTTATTATTATAGATGTTGATAACAGTTCTGCTTCAATATTTTTTGGATACGTCATACATTTTTAGAAAATAGAAAGTTTGAAAGAACAGCATTTATTTGAAATGGAATTCTTTGTAAAATTATAAATGTATTTAGGGTCACTTTTGATTAATTTAGTGTGTCCTTTCTGAAGAAGAAAAAAACGTGTAGAATAGAACAGAACAGAACAGAACAGAATATTTTTCTGTCAATGCAGATTGCATCTGAAAACAATCCTACAGTATGAGCAATATAGTCTGAGGCCCAGTTTACACTAGTGCGTTTAAGTTTTACATGTAAACGATCCTTGTCTAGACTCCTGTTTCCATTGCGTTTCAGGAGCGATCTCTGTTTACACTGCACAACCAATAAGGCATGTCACATGATGTACAAGTGTAAACAGTTGCCTCTTGTTTATGTAGACAACTGCAGTATTATGCAATACAATTTTGAACTGCACAACGGCTGTAAAAAAGAACCACAAAGTCGGCAACGCGTGCAGTTCAATCTCTGTGTTATTGTTTAAACGGTCGTTGAGGCTGGTATGTTACTGCGTTTCTCAAAAAGCATTGTAATATCCACCAATGGTCTCAACGATCAGCTTAGGCATACAATGCTTTCGGGAAACGTAGCCCTGATCTGTTTTTGTCGCGTTCTGGTAGCGTAACATGGACAGCTGCGCTATCATTTTTACAAGTCTCTGGGACTACTCAAATGTAGTCCCAGAGTTTTCAGACTAAAACGGGGTCTACATCATTTTCAAAGGTCTCCATTTTTGAGGTTTTGAGGCTGTAGTGTAGATGACAGGCGTAACCTTAGCAAAAGTTATGATTTTTAAAACTGAAACACACTAGCGTAAACAGGGACTGATTAATGAACAAAATTAATGTCATCTGATCTGATCATTTTAATTAATCATTCAAAAAGAATCACTAACTTGAATCAATCTAGCTGAATAACGAACATATGAAGCCAATGATGGGTAGCCACCCTTGTTGCAAGAGGAAACAGAACTTTGGTTATGTTACTGTTTATATTGTTTATTATTTATTGTTTGTTTTTATTGTAAGCTGTTAATCTTTAAACTCTTCATTCGCCTTCCCTTTTCACCATTGGGCCGTGTAAATGTATCATTGAGAATATTTAAACAGGGTGCCCTTTGAGATCCCCCAATTAGAGAGGTCTGGAACAATAATGCTAACGCTTAATTGCATTAACATAATGCCTCCTAACGATCATTACACTCACCAAAATAGTTATGATAATAAAGCCATTACTATTTTGAGAGCACAATTAGCCTACGGTGCCACCCTTTGTGATGTTATAATTACGACATTTAGACGTGCACGCATTCCGTTCCTCATCCTGTTGGGAGGAGAGGACGGGAGGCGGAACGCTTGTCATAGACCGCGGCAATTTACGTCCTCGTCTGAGACAGACTTGTCACCTGCATTCCGCCGTACTACCCGGCAGCGATGCGAGCTGATTGGTTGCATAGATAGACGGCGTTCTCCAAATCTGTCAGAGGTGAAAGAAATGGCTTAAGATAATAGAGTTAGATGGATAGATAGAAGGGAAAAGGAAGACATGGAGAGAGTGCTGGTGAGATATAGGAAAGGATAGAAATGGAGAAAGAGATTGGTTTTCATGCCTGGTAGTCAGCAGCTCTGTAAATCTCAGAGGACTGAAGAGCGGGAGCAGAAGGTTGATAGTCATCCATCACGTTTGACAATTCCACCTCTCTGTCGCCACTTACTTGACGGAAGACCCCGAGTGAACGAGAGAGAGAGCAACAGAGAGTTTTTTGGATGGCAGCACTGTTCCATTTTGTTTATGTATTTGTCTGATCCTGAGTGAAAGACTGTGGCGCTACAGTTCAGTGTTTCAGTGCAGGGCAGGGCAGCGAAGCCTGGCATCAGTAATACGTAAAGTTGGGTTTTAGCACAAAATGATCACCCAGAATGAACATTCTGTTGTTATTTATTCACCTCTATTGATTTAATTTATTCCTGCTAGCATTATTTTCAAAGTAACTGAATGTCCAAGCTGCTCTTTTCCATAAAATGTAAGTGTAAGATGACCATGGCTGTGAAGCATTATTTTGACATTGTCATGTATATACTTTCAATTTTAAATGTAAAATTTAATAAATCACTTTGGCATTTGTTTTAGACAAAGTCATGTATTTAGACTAAATTACTCTAATTTAGTCTAAATACATGACTTAAGGTCTAAGGTCAAAATGTTGGTGTCATTTTACAGGAAACCCTTTGAAGTTACATAAAACATTGCTAAAAGTGATAAGTAGGTTAGTATATGTTGTCTAAGCTGTAATAACCCCCCAAAAAATGTGCAGCTTTTTTATTTTTTATTTTTTTTGAAAGTGTGTAACTCAGGACCTGTGTGCTCTAGGGCCCTGCAGACAGTTTGGGCTGTTTCCAGCATATTACATTAATGTAATGACACTGTGATATTGCATTTATACCACTGTATATGGTGAGGGGAGGGGGGTAGCAAGGTAGGGGGAGGGGGGTTAAGGGGGATCCTGCCTTCAGAACCATTTGAATAAATCTTGCATTCAACATTACACAGACACACTTCTTTTTTCCACTATTTTCTGGAATTTAGTGGAAACAGCCCAAACTGACAAAAGCCTCCCATACATACATACAGTGGCCTAAGTTCAAAATGGGGGGCTTTTTCAGCCCAAGAATTGACAAAATGTAAAAATGTGTACCTTGAATGCAATGTAAGTCGCTTTGGATAAAAGCGTCCGCCAAATGCGTAAATGTAAATGCAAACTGTCTGCATGGCCCTAGGGAACACAGGGCCTGAGTTACACACTTTAAAAAATGAATTTATAAAAATAAAAAAAAAGTGCTTACTTTTTTAAGTAAGGTTATTACAGCTTAGACAACATAAACTTACATTTTTATCACTTTTAGCAGTGTTTTATGTAACTTCAAAGGGTTTCCTGTAAAAAAAAAATTTGTCAACCTAGACCCCTGTATGTGTGTATGGGAAGCTTTTCAATTTGGGTAGGCAAAATCCAGACGGAAATCCAAAAAAATGGTCCTTGTGTTTAAGCGGTTAAAGGGTTACTCACATTATATTGCATTATACACTCACATTATATTGAACAGACACGCTCAGTTTAGTGTCTGTTCTCTTACTGAACTAAATGATTTTATGAAAATGAATACAACGGTAGATGCGTTGCCACAGTGGGCAAAGTGATCCAGTAATCCAGTAGCGGTGATTTTGGGAGTGGCCTCGAAGGGCAGCGAAGCAAGTTCATTCTGGGAGTTGTTGTCTTTCATCCACATGAGACAAAAATACATTTGCTCTTTTTTGCAAGTCTAAAAGGCTTGAAATTCAAATTAATTTCGCTGCTATTTCACTGACGTAACCCCTTTAAATTTCAGTCTGTACCTCAAACAAATATATTGTGCACTATCTATATGTCATATAAGTCATTTGAACTTTTACCGTGTTTTTGTCTTTTAAGCTTTGGTCCCCATCCCCTTTCATTAAACATTATCTTCACTTTTCATACAGGCTTGGGAATGATATAAGAGTGGGGTGGGGTGGGGGGTGTTGGAGCTTATCCTTTTAAGTCATGTCAGAATGTCATGATCCATGAGACATCAAAATTACCTAATGCAATAATGGTAAAAACTGTATACTTTCCGAGAGATGCATGTATTAAAATGCACTGTGACATAATTTCATAATGGGAAATGTAAGTTGATGTAGACACACCAAGAACATTGATTTATTGCAGGCACAATAGCGTGACTCGCACACATGAGCTACCAGGATAGGGTTAAGTATTACTAACACGTATACAAAGGTCTTTCCTTCACAGCTGTGCACGGAGCCATCAGTAGGTTAATGGAATGCTTTTAAAGCTCTCCGAGCATCATTGTGTGAGTGACTGTGACCTTTTGCATTGTGTCGTCTGTATTTTGCTGGACCGTCAGTCAAAGGCGATGGAGAGACCTAATTAAACATGTTAGAATCACATGTTGCTGCCACACAATGGAGTAGTAGATTGCGATTGCCTTTTCACTGAATATGGTAAAAGCGCCCACTTCCTGGTTTTCCAGTAGAATTAAATAATCCCGCACAAAAGGCTCTGAATGCCTGGACCAAACAAAAGGTCTACATGCCTGCTGCTTCAGAAATGCCTGCCGGAGTTTTCTGTTATCTGATATCACAGTTATTGAATACAACCCTTTTAAAGAAGGAAATTAAAAGCTGACATTTAATTGCTGCTCGACATGCTCACAGTTTGTGAGTATGTGAAATTTCTCTCCTCTCCTTTTTTCTAGAATGTGTTTTTGATAAATCAGATTTGGATTTTTCATAGCAGAGCTTTGAGGACAGACAAATGCCTTGTCAGCTTGTTTCTAGAGGTTCTGTGCCCTCTTGCGACAAACCCTTTACAAAAGTTCAGAGCAGTTCTCTAGTAATTTTGATCTGGACCTCGTCGTGCCCATTTGTGGTATTTTTGGGCTGGATTTTTTTGGAGTTTAGAGTGATAGTTCACCCAGAAAATATAAATCTGTCATCATTTTCTCAGCTATGTTGTTCCAAACTTTCATTTATTTTGTGGAATACTGTCCAGGGTGCCGTTTTGGGGGGAAAGAAAAATTTGGGGTCTGTTGATGTAATCTGTATTATCACATAATTTATGTATAATAATGCACATACATTAGTTTTTGTATATTGGGGCTGTCGATATAATGCGTTAAATGAATTAATTAGTTATGGGAAAAAATAACTCATTAAAATGAACATATTTAACACCCCCACCCCACCTTAGACATCCTCATCTTAAATTTGATTGGTGCAGACATGAAGCAGGATAACAACTCTCTTCATTGAAGTGTATTTAATTCAGTTAGAATGGCTCTAAAATTCAAAATATCATGCCATATCAGCCATCAGTTTTTGTCATATTTATTTCATATGAGTGCAATATCACACGACTGCTGTTTTTGTTCCGAAAAGCACAATTACAAATATAATCCTGTTTTTTTTTAGCAGTTCAATAAATAAGAAGTTTAGACACATTGTCCGAAGATCAGTTGTGTTTCTGAATTAAGGAAGGAATCGGGGAACAAATAATTCAATGCACATTTATAAAGAGAGCTATGTACTCCATTCCAGAATAAATCAGCCTTTTGAACAAATCAAATTAATCAATGAAATCATATTTCCATATTGATAAAAAAAAATATTAAAGGTATAGTAGTTTTCTCACCATCATGGCTGTTAAACCCTAAAAGTTTGTGTGAAAAATTATGTTGAATCAGTGTGTGTGTGTGTGTGTGTGTGTGTGTGTGTGTGTGTGTGTGTGTGTGTGTGTGTATTGTATTGTATTGTTTTGTATTGTTTTGTATTGTATTGTATTTTTCATAGCTACTTTTTGTAATGTCTAATTAATGTCTAATGAAAATTGCTTTTGGGGGTAAAGAAATGCTTTTAGGGGTAATTTCATAGCCAAATTTGATGTGTGATTTATTAATATATTAATTAATCACCACATTGTGTAATTAAAATTTTTAATCACTTGACAGCCCTACTGGTGACATACTAAGCAAGGTTATATTTCCATAATTCTCTCAAACTTGCTTAATGAAATTGAGACATATTAGGCAACAATTTATTTTACATTTTAATCTTCATTATGGAATTCCAGATGTACTTATATTTGAATATTTTTTTAATTGATATTTTTTTAATTATTTAATGAACAGACAGTTAAAACGTCACGTGATTTACACTTTGTTTTATATGTGGCTCAGTGTACTCTATATTTAACCCCTGTCAGGGTGACACTATATGCACTTTAATATGGCCCACTGCATGCTGCATTATTCAGTGTCATTAAGCTAATACTGTATATTGAACTTTCTTAGTAAGAACATGACTTACAGAGGGCAAAGTACATTATTTATGTCTCCCTCCATTTAGACAAGTCTCTTAAATATTTTAGCAGTGTTTTCCCCAGAGCTAGACTCTGCAGATCGATCAGTATCAAAAGACACCGTTTGCCCCCAAACACTGTTTGACATCCAGCTATTTCTGGTCAGGAGCATTGGGTAGGTCAGCTTGTTGGCAGCCTTTTTCCTCATTCATTTTTCTTTTGGATTATTTTCTCTTTCTCTTAACAGATTGTAAATCACTGTTCACCTGTGGAGCTCAGCTTGTTGTTGAGATTTAGGAGAACTTCACCTCTGTGTGTGTGTGACTCATGGAAATAAGCTGTCTGGCTATCACCAGACCAATCTCAATTTAAAATGAGAGTCTCTGTATTTTCTACTGCACAAGAGTCGTGATCAACTGGCATTATTCGAATAACTCTTTCTGCAATTGGATAGTCCTTTAACCAACTCAGACCACAAGAGGCGTGATCAACAGGCAACGACCCATCATTTCTCTATCTGTATTCGTGTTAAACCTAGTTCAGACTGCACGATTTTCAAACTCGTCGGTTCACTGCTCGTGTGATGTGACAGTAACAAAGCGAGATCACACATTCTCGCGCGAGACTTGGAATTGTTATTAAAAATGATAAACTGCACAAAGTTCTGCAAAGACAGTTTGAGGTAAATAAACAAATTTGTTATGTGCTGCTGCTGTGGCTGGATGTGCAAATGTTTGGCCTTTGTTTCTGTTTGATAGAATTGTAAATATATCTTTTAAAATACTGATATTCTTCTCTATAACTCCTCCCTGAACCTCCCGCTGCCCTGTATCTCACTCTCTCATTGGCTGTCGGTGTAATTTTTAGTCAGAACGCAGTTCACACAGCAGGCGTTTCAATCGCCGACAGGTCCAGATATTTAGCATGCCAACAATCTCACCGTCGTCGGCGCACTCCTGCGATTCTTTCTGATCGCGTCTTGATTGTTACACTGCATGATTGTTACTCGCGTGCACGAGCACTGATTTGACTATGATCTCGGGCATTTGTCTGCGATTTCACAAAACCTGTCGGCGACTCAAAATCGGGGCAAAAATCGGGCAGTGTGAACTAGGCTATAAACCCACCAATAGCATGCCAGGTGGATAAGCCAGTCTGGGATTGGTTCCCGCAAAAGTGTAACAGAAGCAGTAGAAATAAAAGTACAGGTTTCCAGACCTGAGTTGCCGGGCGAAATCAAATCGTCGGCAGATCAGGCTGGGTTTACCCAGTCTAGGAAATAAGAGGATTCTTCTTTAATCCCGGAATCAGAGTTCTTTACTAAAGCTATGCAGCCAATAACTATATAACAACCACAGCAGATAAACATATATTGTTGTTGTGCTATGGTATCACAAATGTACTGTATTATTGTAATTATTAATTGCAGTGTCTACAAGGCAGCATGGTACATATTCCTCTAAATGTTCTTTCTTCTTCTATATTTGGTGGCCAGCAGCCATTACGCCAGTATTCAGTGTCATGTGTTCTATCAAAAATCATTAATATGCTGTAACTAATATGCTAATATGCTAAATTAACTAATATGCTGCTTTGGTGCTCAAGAATCATTTGTATGTAGGTACTTTTTTCAACTCAATTTTGTTCTTAGTGAGCAACATTTATGTGTTGATGAGATATTGTTGTCTTAGTGAGGGAAATTGCCAGAATAACCTTCAGAGTGGACCACTCTTTATGTCAAAAGTCTGGCTCTGTGACACTAGAGTCCAGGTGAGTGTGAATATGTGTCAGTTTAAAGAGCACTGAAAGAACTTGACATGCCTGATGGAAATGACATCTCAGGCAGCCTGGATAGTAATGTGTTCCTGTCTCTCTATCAGTAATTAAATTTACCGTTCTCACAGTTCCTCCATGACCAGCTCTGCACTGAGCTGTGCTGCTTTGGGAACCAACTCCAAATTACTCCTCAGTGTAGATACATTGGCTTAACTAGCGCAAGGGAGCCAATAGTGACTTACAGTATGTATGTGTGCATTTTCTCTTTCTTTCTTACATAAAGTTCTTAATGAGCCTGAGATGAGATGTGTGTCCAATTTAACCCACACCCCCCTCCCTTCTTCTGAGTAACTCCCTGTTGGCTGTGATGACGCCGTAGGAAATAATGACAGAAAGAGGGACGCTTGTCATGGTACTGTGAATATAAGTAGTGAAGTGGTACGAATGATACAAATCAACTCTGACAATGTCAACTAGTCAACTAAGTGAGTCACCTTTAAACTTCACGGCTTTGAGCTGCTGGACAGCTTATCAGACAACTGACTGCCGCCCTTGCATGAGACTCGTAGGGCAAACACCCTCAAAATTGTATTTAATTGAATGTTAGACTGCGTATGTTTGGTGTGAAATTTGGTGTTATACGCAAACGGCTTGTCATGACACTTATTATACGGCTTATAATATTTGATTTTGGTTGGTCAATGGTGGCATTTAACAGTGAAATATGTTTATATAATAACTGCTACAAGGTCTTGGCATCATACTGCTATTTTCATGTTTCTTGTTTCACTCTACAGTCTCTCATTTTATTTTCCAAGGAAATTGTTACCCAAGCTCCACATACTGACTGTAGTAAAATAGCTTTGAAAGCCTTATTAATATTAATTTTAATATATATGGCAAGCATTAAACCTTTTCTAGATGTCTAGAAGTTCAGGTGTCCTGTTAAAGCAAGAAAATGTAAACATTACTTTAAAGAGAAAAAAAACGCAACACTTGAGAAACATTGAATTTTGCAGATTAATAATATTATTATTTTTTTGCTATTGCAATATTATTGTAGAATTGTTGCCAGACCAGTTCTTGTCAAATGTTGGACTGAATCTTTAAAATAATCTACAAGATAATCTGAAGTCTAGTCTTAAATCAATAGCACTGTATTTTTTGTGTTATTTAAAGCTGCTGTCCGTAACTTTTTTTGTGTTCAAGATTTACAAAAATGATATATTGTGAATGTTCCAAACCGTGTTTTTGTCTTATCCTGAATCATTATGGTACACTTATAATAAGTGTTTATATTGGGACTATTTCAGGCCAGACTGGTAGGTACCGCTGCGGAGGTGCACGGTCCTTGCATGACTCGCCATAGACATAAACAGAGAAAAGTAGCTCCGGCTACAATGTTCTTCCGCAAGACGCATGCAGTTCTGTTTATTAACCGCTAGAGTGCAAAATGTTACGGACTGCAGCTTTAAAGGGCGTGTTAGTAATATGTGCCTATAAGCGGGTGCACAATGTGCATACACTCTGCTTATTATTACACACAGAGGGACATGTAGCAGCACAAATAGATTTTTAAATATTAAAAATAAAACATTCCTCTCTGGAGAAGCGTTCAGTCTATCTGCTTGCAAATTCCGCCATGTAAATAGCAAATCCATGGGTCAAGCGCAGCAGGCTTTTAAAGGGAATGGGAGATGAGAATGGTTTATTGTACGTCACGGCCAAAATACACCCATGACACTTTTGGACCATGCAACTGGTACGCAGAACGTTTTTCTGTCGTTAAACTAGCAAAAGCGCATTTGGACACACCCTAAGCGCACCGTTAAAGTAGGGCCCAGAGTGTGTTTGAATCAAGCATGCAAAATGTTCTAGTCTTTCTCATTTGTTTTCTACTCACAATTTGATAGACCTATTTATTTTGTTTGCTGCCTTTAGCATTGTTTTAGTTTTTTTCCGCTGCTGTCATGTGACCCAATCAGAACAGACCTGCAACCCATTTTTGGGTCATGGCCTACCAGTTGGAAACCACTGGGCTTAAGAGAGAACTGACCCTACTGTGTCCCACCCTTAAGTCAGACAAACCCCAGCAATACATTCCAGTCTAGACCTAGAAACCACCTGCCAAAGCAGACAATCTGAATTTTGTGGTGGAAAAAAAGAAGAAGAAAGAGTGGCGTGATGTAAAGGTAGTGGAATGAGGATGTATTTGCCTGTGGGAAAAAAAAGACTGAAAGTAGGCTGGCAACAGATGTGTAGGGCAGTAAAAGTGTAATTGAAATGCCAGCAGCAATGGTCTTATCTACCCGTTCCAGCAGCTACCTCGCGTCTGAACATCAGTTAAATGTCATTTTAGCCCTGGCTGATTCAGGCCGACCACAATCCCCCATCTTCTGTGACTGCAGCCACTGATGGGAGGGGAACAGCGGGATGGATGGATTAGGGGGAGGGATGGGGGGCTGGTGGAGAACGCGGGCACTGAGAAAAAGAGAGAATGGTTGTAATTGGATTCGTGGGCACACTGTTGACTTCCATCACCTGGGCTTAATTGGGAATTTGATATGATTTATCACAAGGAGTCATTTACAGTTTGGACATATCATTATTAGCATTGTCTGTACTATTTATACACTTCATATTCCATAAACTTCTTTCTCTCATTATATGTTAGAAAAAAGGGTTTGAAGAAGAATCCACCTGCCCTCAAATTGCTCCAGTCATGCTGCAGTGACCCCAGGTCTAGACTCACGTCAAATAGGTAAAAGGAGGGATGTGACAATGGAGCACCACTAACTGTTGGTAATGGGCCTTACACCCAGCACCGGGCTGCATCCTAATTCATATGCTTCTACACAGTAGAAGAAAAGTATTATGTCTGTAAAAAATTATTTACCACTCCCATTAGATCAACTACATTAGCTTGATCTAAAATAAATTAATTTGTTGGTTTGTCATAGCTTTAGTGTCCCATTACTATTCATTTTTGGTGCCAAGACTTGGAAGCAAACTGTCACAAAATCCTTGTCCCATATGGTACTCTAGACCCTCGCAGTCTTCCCAATGAATCTGCACTTTCATGACTTAACACAGATTTGACTGTCGGGAAAAAGTCTGCTGCAGAGTTCACATTAGCGCAGGCTCTGCAAAAGTGCGCATCGAGGGCGCATATTGACTGCAAAGGGGGGCGCTCGCGAGCACCCTTCTGAGATCTAAAATGACAAACAGGACACCCTATGGTCTCTTGGACTTAACGGGCTCGTGCACGCGGCAGCCATTGTAAAGTGCATATGAAGTGGGCCATTTGGGACAGGGCCAAACTCTTTCTCTTATAGTGCAAGGGGTTATAGGTAATAGCCCAAATACCCACTAAAATATTATCTATTATCTAACATTTAATGATTTGGGACATACTTTAGTCTATATCTCTATTTGGTATGGATAGTATACAAGCTGGAATGCAGCTCAGATGTTCTCTAGGTCCTGGTACAGTTCGACATGAAATGTTGACCACCGAACCATGTGTCTCTTCACCTCTACACAGCCTGACCTTCACTTCCTGCAGTGTTGTGTTTCTTTTCATATGTTGGAGGAAATTAAGAGAAACTCGCATCCTTCTACAGTTTTGTAGAAGCGTGTGTTATTGTCTTGCGTGTGTTATGAGTTCACACAATCTTCACATTATGTAGTCAGCGAGATCCTGCAAGATTCTTTTAACACGTTTGGTGTCTCGTACAGCACTTCCCATTTGCACTGCTAATTTTGAAACTCGCTGTGAGGTTTTGTGAATAGCAGCCCCGATTGAGTATTTCAGATCTGTGCTGAAAAGAAGAGTTGTTAGTTTTAATGGTTCATAAAGTTTGTATTTTGCTTGTATATTGTGAATATTATTGATTACAAAGCACCACAAATTGTTTCATCTGCCTATAATGACACACAACTGTTTATTAGAAACTGCAAAATGCTCAGTGCCATCAAAGTTAAAGTTCAATGCTTTACAACATGACATTCTACAGTGTTTGCAGACAATTTAATGTGCTATAAATGTCCGGCAATGTTTACTGCTAAATTGTAACTACCGTCACTATGGCATCTCTGGGGCATTTATGATTCAGCAGAATTGACTGTATCAAAGTCCTTCACTGAAGAATGACCAGATTGATTAACCAAAAAAGATTGTGAAGTTCACGGCATATAAATTATTATAGGCAGGGTTTCATTTGAGATCATTATTTGCATTGGCAACTCTGTAAGATTCCATTTAATCCTTTGTGTCATCCCTTTGTTTGCTGTAAACCACTATTTATGTATTTATTGTAATATGTATTTATTTATTGTTTCTTTATAGTGATCTCATCGGTTTCCGAATTAACTCCCCCCATTTGTCAGTTTCTATTACTGTCAGTCTATTTAATTTATTTTGTAGTACACATTTATAATTTATGTTTTGTTTCTTAGTCTGTTTGCAAACTCTCTTTTTTTCACTGCTAATGTGCGTTTTTTATTTTTAATAAAATAACCTCGGTTCCATCTCACAAAAATGTCTGTTGTTGTTTCAGAGGGTGATTTTCAACATCGTGAACTTCAGCAAGACCAAGAGCCTGTACAGAGATGGGATGTCCCCTGTGGTAAAGTCGACCAGCCGGCCTAAATGGTATTCATACCCTCTGCAAATATCACATGTCCACCTACACACTGTTCACCACTGCGCTTTCCACGCTTTAATTCCAAATAACAAATCCACGACTTTATCTTCCATGTGTATTTTTCATGTGTGTAATGCAGGCCCAAGCATGGGTTCCACACAAGCCCTGCAGACACGGCGAATAAGACTTAACTCTGTACACTGTCATCATAGATATCTGACTGTCTTATCTCTCTTCGACAAACAACAGGAATTTTCCTTACCACCTCTTCGAGTTTTCACACTGCCGGTGTTCCTTAAAGGAAGCATTCAACGCTTTCTCACTTTCTCTTCCTTCTCCAAGTTGACAATGGTGTGTTTGATGTTCCAGATGAGAGGTTGTGTTGCCGGGGATGTTTGGTCTCCATGGTGACGCCATCTGGGTAGAAAAAGGGACAGTAACAGGGCTGTTGATAGAGGAATTGTGAGAAATGCCAGAGAAGGAAGTGAGCTTCAGGCTGGACAAACTCCTCACAGGCGACTGTTTACTGGCGCCATTTTCTCGAAACATGTTTTGTATGTCCTTTAATCAGCTTGTCTCTTTGCGCTCTGTCAGCGGTAGGGGTGGTTTTATTAGACACACATCTGCCTTCATGGGGGAGGAGATGTGTGAAAGACAAATGCAGTCCCCTAGCTGTGTGTATTTTTGGATGTCTATTAAATGGCTACATTGTAAATTTGGAACTAAGCTTTTATCACCATTGTTTTTGAATCACGGAAGCGAACACCAGTTATTTTGCCAAGACATCTCTTATTTTTTATTATATGTCAAGATATACAAGAGGAAGACAATTTACTGGAGAGATGGTCTTCATGCTCGGCTTTCTCTGAGTCAGTGCACAAAGGTTGTGCGTTTATATGCTGACCAAAGGAACTTATATTATCCTTACAAGGTAGAGAAATGTGTTGATCTTATTTAAAATAGATGTTCAAAATAGATTTATACATCATACTACCAGATCCTTGTTTCTTATAGAGAACAGTTCAGTCGACATATGAGATTATGAATACTAATAAAGAATAATAATACTGAAAATAATATTCAATAATAAAATGTTAGTCTTTTTACTATTATATTATATATACTTTTTGGACCCACTTTACATTGGGTGGCCTTAACTTCCATGCAGTAACATTTTAATTAATCATTTGATACAATGCATTTATTGTGTACATACATGTTTTTACACTGTACTTACATTTAAAAAAAATACCTGCATGTAATCACATCTGTAATTAATTTCTGTAGTTACATTTGTAATTACACAGTTGGCACTTCCCTTACACCTAACTCTACCCTTAAACTTACCCACAAACCACACCTGTCCCTCCCTAACTCTACCCGTATCCCACCTTAATATCAGCAAAGGTGTTTTGCAATACAATTTGAACACAGTAAGTACATTGTATTGATTTTTTGATGTAAGTACATATTACTTAAGGCCACCTAATATTAAGTGGGGCCTACTTTTTTTCACAATAGGGTTACGATGGGGGAAAAAGCTTTTGAGCTTTCATAGTTGGGATTTTTTCCCCACAAACTTATTGCAGCAACATGTTTCAGTTTTATAGTGTGAAAGTGTACCTTGAGCACTTTTTGCACAACTTTTTTCACAACTTTGGGAAAAGTTTGCAAATCCTTAACTACTAAACATGTTCCCCCTAAACACAGACACACACACACACAGACACACACACACACACACACACACACACACACACACACACACACACACACACATCCACACCTCATATCAGTATCAATCAGAGGGGTGCATTACCATTCAAACACTCATCTGCCAGGTTGAATTTGCATGGGCCATGCAGTCTGGGCAGGTGAGGCCTGTCAGAGGTAATAGCAGGGAACTGATGGATGCAGAAATGTGTGTGCATCCATACGGGTGCGTACGAGAGCCACTACGCAACGTTATCCTGACGTGCCGAACAGAGGTCATGTGACGGAGAATACCCGCTCAACGGAAGCCTTGACATCTGTCACGAGTCGATCAAGGGCATTCAGACAAATGGCAGGCATCTGCCAAGGGAGCCTGTCTTCCTCTGCCAAACCCTGGTCACGGCCTAATGGGACAAGACAATTAGATGGAGATGCTGCCGGAAAACAATGGACTGCAAAACATTTCACAGTCAAGCTGACGTCTCCTACGTGCCCATGTTCAACATTTCCCTCAGGAGAGTGCTTGGGGTATTTCAGAGTTTGAAGCACATCATATCTCAGTTTTTATAGGCCTGCGTCCCTCTAACATCTCTTTAGAAATGAATTGCTGTAAGGTGGCACAATTATGATAATAAATAAAAATAAATTATATTTTTGCATATTATTTGACAACATTGCAGCTTTATTGGAAACAATACAGAATAATAATAGTATGGATATATATATATATATATATATATATATATATATATATATATATATATATATATATATATATATATATATATATATATATATATATATATATATATATATATATATATATATATATATATATAATGATACATTGATTTTCACGTCATCATAGTTTTAAACATTCAACATTTCATAATTTAGTGATGGACTTTTATACTTTAAGATCTACATACAGGCCAGGAACAAGGTAAAAATGCTAAAATTATTTTAAAAAATGCCAAAAATAAAGGATGGAGGGCTGGTAAAAATGTTTTTAATGTGACCTTTATGCCTTTAACAAAAAAAAAAAAAAGTTTAATCTCTTTTAGGGAAATCAACCCCTGGGACATAATAGTGTCTGTAATTGAAGAAACCCCTGATTTTGAAATATCTGTTATTGGTTGTAATTAATAACCAATAAAAAAATAAACAATATTGATAGAAAATAGGAGTAGACCTAAATCAATGTTTTAATCAACACGACACCATCCTGTTCTCAATCATTTATTTGAGTCATTGTGCAGCTCTACAGTATATCACAGTCAAGCTCAATTAAGGTTTAAAAGAAGAACTTTTTCTTTTCTCATTTTTCTTTTCTTTTAGATATAGCTGCAGAGAGGGAACAAGACTGGCAAATGGCCCAGGCTTAAACCCAGGTTGCCAAGAGCATAAAAAACTCTCAGTAAATTCCCTGCGTCACAGCTTCAACCATCAGTCTTATTTCTGTTTTCTGTGACAGTCTTCACACAGTCATTTATTGAGTCACAAACTCGCCCTTTCATTCTCAAAAAATGAATCTCAAAAAACTTTTTGCTAACTGGAAATGGAGCAATTTTTGCTAACTTTCTAACATTTTCATAGCAGGGAAGAGGCAGATTGACATTAGACGACATTTCTTTTATTTCCAGCGGCATCAAAGCCATTGTCTGAATCATGCGTTTTTTTTCTAATACCAATCTGGAGCTCAAAGGACCGCCGTTTGTGTTGGTCTGCGGCATGTGGTGTGAAAATAAGCCTGTAGCATTTAGAGACTCTGAATACCCAAGCGAAAGCGACAGAGAACCTCTGCGTACAAATGCCACAGTGATAGTCATCAGATGGCTGGATCAGGGTGAGCTGATCATACCACATGCTGGCCACCGCCTCTGTGGCGCAGACTCGGGCATTACGACTTCAATAACGTGAGGAAAGACCACGTAATTCTCTCACAAACGCAAGACAATCCTCTCTGTTTCTCATCCAATTATAGAGATGTGAAAACAACATGCTGCGACACAAAGGGAGCCCTTCACACACGTTTACATGCACTTGCTCCTTTCCTCACAACACATACGTGATAATGCCTATATGTGCAAAGCGGGTGTATGTAGCATTTAATAGACTGTGTGTGAAACAGAAGTAAAGCATAATGGTTCATGTGCTGTACCACCCTAAATGAATTTCTATACTAGGTGCTGATTTAGTGCTAGTCAGTGTAGCCATAAACTGCAAAAAGTATCCGTTGAAATTTGTTGGCCAAGGACATTTAGCTGGTTAAGCTAGTTACAGACTCGTTGGAATCAAATTTCTGTGCATTTTAGGTCTTTCTTGTGTGTAGTTATTATTAGGAATGCACCGATCCGATATTCAGTATCGGTATCGGTTCCGATCCGCCATTATCGGTCAGGGCATCGGGTATTGGTCAGATCAGTCTACACTTGTTCACTTTTATGGTTTCTTTTTTTTTTCCCCACTAAATGTTTAGATTTTATACGATTTTATGTGATTTTGTAACTTTTGCTGCTGAATTATCTACTAATTTAATTAATCCACCATCTAGTTTATAGTAGTATTTGTGTCATAGATTGTGATTTTTATATATATATATATATATATATATATATATATATATATATATATATATATATATATATGTAAATGATATATAATGAATATAAATATAAATGTATTTTTATTTTTATTTTTTAGAATGTTGTCTGTATTTAGTAGATTGTGTTTAACTCACAAAAATAGTGATTATCAGTTCAAAACACTGAGGTTTAGAAATTCTACATGGAATTTTAAAACAAAACTGCATTGGTATCGGATTGGTATCGGCATTGACCGATACTCAGAATTGTTTTAATCGGATCGGTTCTGAAAAAACGGTGTCGTTGCATCCCTAGTTATAATAATTTGAAAAATCACCCATATCAATGAAACTTACTGCGCACTGATGATGAGTGAGTGTTTATCTTTTTCACATGGCAATGTTGTTAATATTCCCTAGTTATCTATTTAATATACTTCAAAAGTTTGTCATTGTAGTAATTTGGACAAAATCATCAAATCAAGTTATTATTATTTTGTAATGACTTTGCATCAAAAACGGTCAACACAAACTCTGAAAACATTCTAGTAAATAAAAAATAATAATTAAGAAATGGATTTTGAGCACTGGTCTGATTTGCACTAACCAATCAGAAAAGTTCCAAAGGTGTGCTGACTGTAATAATCTTCAAAAAAGACACATTTAATTGGGCACCACAGCTTCCAGAGAGGTGTATCAGACAATAATATCTGTATATTACTGTTATTATGTAGTCAAAAAGATAATAATTATTGTTAATCTTCAGTTACTTTAATACTTTTTAATAATTTATGTCAAGAATATTTGCTTATATAGTCCAAAATTCAACTTATTGTGCAAAAGAAGAATGTCTCTTCAGCCTCATTTATCCTACCTGCTTCTGACTAAGAATAGCAAGAAGCAAAATGAGTTAGCGTTTGGTGTGCTTGTGTATGAAGGAAGTAGCGATGTTTATTCTGTAGCATACTCAGTGCTTCTATAGTCCTCACTCGTTGTGTGTGGTTGATACAAGCTGTGACATAAATCGAAGACTATTGGCTATTTGAAAAGAAAGTTTCAATAGCCTTCAGTATGTTCCACCCAAATATATGGTTTCAGCAAATTATGCGAGTATTCTTCTATGATTCCTTGTTGCTGAGGGCAATTTCAGAAGACATTTATTCAATCCCAATGTTTTGAGCTTCAAAATCCCGAACAGCTATCTTTCTTTTCTCTTGAGCTTTTGGTTTGTATTATTGTTGCCTGTGAATTTCTCTTTTGCATTCTCCTTTTCGTTCATTTTCCACCATGACAGCAAAGTGGAACCGCTCAAAAACTGCTAATCTCTCTTTGACAAGTAGATATGAAATAAAGCAAAGAGCAGCTTTAACTGTCTGATCCAGCCTTGTATGCAGCATTGGATAAAGTCAAGAAAAAAAGATTGAGCGTGGGAGAGAGAAAGAGAGAGAAAGTGAGAGAGAGACAGTATAAGAAAAAAAAGAAGAGAACAGATTGCCATTGCTGCCTTTATCTGGAAAAAGTCACTTTTAACCTGAAAGTTGAAACCTTTATCTCTATCTGCAGAGACCGTTCTTCCTTAAGGCTGGCTGATGCTGGAGCTCTCTCTCTCTCTCTCTGTGTGTGTGTGTGTGTGTGTGTGTGTGTGTGTGTGTGTGTGTGTGTGTGTGTGTGTGCTGCGACTCATCTGTTCGTGGCCCCCATGATAGACAGACAGGCATCAGACTGTAACTGGGATACATGTAAATTTGTTTCTGGATATATAAATGTTTATGTGCCTACAGTCCAGCAACAGGACAGGGAATGGACAGGACAGGACAGGAGCAACCATAGTTTTTTTTTTATGCAGGGTTCCAAGTCATAGTAAATGAGTACAGTACAGACATGGTAAAATGTAAATATCATTATCAATGGTGTTTTACTAGGGGTTGAACGACTTCAGATTTTTTTTAGATAACATTTATGTGAGGAAAGTCAAGTCCAATGTATGCAGTATGCATTAGTTTAGAGCGGCAATTTACTTGCGTGTATAATAAGCTGCTCAAAAACCTGCATTCGCATCCACAATCCATAATGCATAATCAAACAGACTGGAACAGTCTGTTGTAAATGGTCAACCACTTTCAGTGTGTTTTGGATATGTATCAAAGAACTAGCGGCAACGAAATCTGACTGTATTGTCGCCTCTCCTCGGCTGCGTTTTGGACAAAAAGCTGCGCTTGAACACACCAAAAAGACTAAAGGCGACTGTCAACTGGCATATGCATTCTGCGTCTGTGTGTATGTAAATATCTGTCTATCAGCAGGTACTGCTGGACTGCAGATATACAAACCATAAACAAAGCAGCGCTTGCTTACCATTTTGAATATCAATCACTTTCGTCATTCCAGTTGGCTCATGTTATTATGAAAATATTTGTGCATTCATATGCTCCGGTAAGATGACCTAAATTATAAGAGCCGTCTTGACTTCTTTGCTCAATTTTTTTCACTTCTGCTTTTATTCTAGTGCACTGACAGCAGGCGCAAAGATATTATGTGACACCTGAAAATAGGCTAAAGTCCATCAACATCATGTGACAACCTAATTTGCCAGCTGCAACCCTGCAGCACAAACTTAGTGCCGGTCACATTGGAAGTTACCCAGCTGGGGACTTTCAGGCGCTGCGTAATATCATTGCGCCACTGCACTCATGGTACGGCAGCATAGTTCCGTGATTATTAGTCAGGAATAAGAGTATAGTTTCTAACCGTATTGGGGAAGAAAATCACAACTTTTCATTTTCCCTCGGTCTTGGTACAAAATGTAACTATAGAAGAGTAAAATTTTAAATAGGAAAATTATCAAAAATCTTTGGTCATTTTTTTTTGAGCGAGATGCTAACGGTCTAATCAGATTCAATGACCTATGCTAAAAGTGCTACTACCAGACCCAGAAGCCGGCTGAATGGATAAAAAACGGTCAAACTCAACTGTTTAACTCTAAAGTAGTGGCGTTTTCTTTTAATGATGGATGTTATGACCTGGGTTGACGTGAAATTAGTTGGTAAAGGAACACCTGCCCCAGCCGACAGATCACCAAAGATAATTCTCAATTCCACAAAAAGTATACATTTATTCAAGGTGGAAAAAGTAATTAAAGGAGCAATGGCTTCAGAGTGTCAAAAGGCCAACATAACAAACAAAAGACACTTAAAAATAAAACATGTATAAATTACCTTATAGACAAAACAAAAATTACAAAGAAACTTCCCTAACTCCCTTATATTAACAGGGTTCCGCCGGGTCTTTAAAAGTTTTAAAAAGTCTTATATTTCAAAATCAAAATGTAAGGTCTAAAAAAGTTTTAAATTCGCAGAAGTATTGAGTTCTAGGTCTTAAATTATTTTAAACAGGTCTTCATTTTTTTTTTCACGTCCATGTAACGCTACTTCTGATTATTGAAATGCTCCGGCAGCGTGCGCGTGTGTTTATTCTAGAGTGTCGTAGTTCTTTCTTTTGCTAGTCCAACTATTGTTCGCTGTATTGCAACTACAAATGAGACCAACATCATGCGTCTTATATTGCAGCCAATCAGATGTCGTGTTATTGGCACGAGCCTCGAGTCGAGAGTCTCTTTCGGTTTGTACCACAGATGGATAAAACGGATTTTATTCTTC
Organism: Pseudorasbora parva; assembly: GCF_024679245.1. Taxonomy (NCBI): domain Eukaryota; kingdom Metazoa; phylum Chordata; class Actinopteri; order Cypriniformes; family Gobionidae; genus Pseudorasbora; species Pseudorasbora parva. The sequence continues at coordinate 34,922,864 of NC_090184.1, forward strand.
AGCTGACAGTTCTCCAATTCTTTCAGTTCCGCCATCGTGAAAGCGAAGTTGAATCTTTCTCACCATCTTACATAATGACCAAATAAAAGTATGATATACTCGATTGCACTAAAAAGAGTTAATAAAAGTGATAAACCATAAACTCCAATGTCAGACTGCGTGTGTTTGCAGCCTGTCAGCGTTCGCACGAGTATACCGAATGTGTCTATCTCTAGTCTCATTACTCTTGAACATTCAGATACACACATTATTATGGATATGTCCATATCGGATCTTGAGTAAAAAAGTTTGGGATGTGTCATAATGCCAAGTATCGGATCTGTGCATTAGTAAGTTCTTGAAGTGAATTCAATCCAACATAGCTTATACTGCTACTGTCTGTGTGTAAATGTTAAACAAACAACAGAAACAGGGTTTGTATCTGTATCTTTATGTTGTATTTATTTGTCCTATTGTCATTTGTTTTTAAGTATATATTTTATTACTGGCCATTTACTTGATTAATTACTTGAAAACTTTTGACTTATATTAAGCAATTGCATTGGTGGTTTACTTTTTGGTCATATTTCCCACCCTAAGGCAATCGTTTTATTAAAGTTAGATAGCACACCAGCCGTTTCAATACCAAACAAGATTCATTCACTTTGTTTGTTTTATTGCCATTGTGTGACTATTGTGCATCTAACATAATAATATGGTTAATGTGTGTGCAAATTTATGGAAGTGACCACCACAAAATCAAAAAAAAAAAAAAAATATATATATATATATATATATATATCAATATATATATATTGAAATCCTGGTGGGATTGAGCTATGAATAAGTGCAAGTTTACTAATACTTTGTTCCATTTAAATAAATTAATTTGCTTTGTAAGTCATTTTGTGATTCTGCGTTTCCTTTATGTTTATTTATTACGCGATATAGGTCTTAAATGTTATTCATAATGGTCTTATTAAGGTCTTAAAAAGTCATAAATTTGACTTGGTGAAACCTGCAGATGCCCTGTAATAAACAAATCACTAACAAAGTCAAAATAAATGGCAGGACATTACGCTCCTACGCTCCTAAAACATAAAATGAACCCACTTAAATCATCATTACCAAATGATCATAGTCAACTGAAGAATTTGGGATCTGTCGATGGGAGAAGGCATCCGGAGCCAGAATGAGCTCTCCATTTTCGATAAGCACTGCCCATTTAAAGCTACACCCAAGTAGATCTGCCAATCAGACTCCTCCAAAAACAGCCAATCCCTGCACACATAAAGGAAGAACAACCCACAAAAAACAGATACAGAGGATCATAACATGAATTACCAAATTAGAATCTAAATTAAAAATTGGATCTGAATTAAAATAATTCTCATGTAAATTCTCTGTAGAGAATGATTTAAGGAAGTGTGCTCAAGTGTCTCAATTTTGTCTTCACCCGCTCTCAACTTTTTATTTTTCCATTGTTTTGAAGCATCTCATTGAATCAAAAAGAACTGAAAAGGAACTGCAAACTGTATTTCATATGCTTTAGGAAAAGAACAAGATGTGTATTTTTTTTTTTACTTTGCAAACTCCCAATATATAGGCTACATTCAGACTGCACACTCTTAGCAGAACCACCTGCACCCGCCTACAACGAGAAATGTAGTCCCATGTCTCAACCAGTTTAATCGGGCCACATGGGAATTCTGCAAGAATGCAGATCTATAGTTCAAACAAATCTCTTAAATATATTTCAAAGATTCAGTACCATGAACATTTTTTGGCAAATTCAGCTGACTTTTAAATGTAACTTTTGTTTATTTGGTTAAAGCCTTGATTCATAGCCACCCAATCAGATTGGAGCTCTCCATATTTTTGTGTAGCAAGCATCAGAGAGTCAGTGAGTTGTCTGGGGATGTGGCTAGGACTGTTGTTAGCTTAATGGAGTTTTTGGAATCGTTATAAGTATCTCTTGCGCTGTGGTTCATGTGGTTGTGTTTTTGCAGGCTGGCAGCAGTGAGGAGGACTGGCTTTTAAGTGGGAGGATGAAGTGGTTGTGAGCTCTTCACAGGACTGAGAGCTGTTTAGCATTCAGCAAAGACAGAAGAAGAGACCTTTGACTGCTGATCCTCCTGACACATTAGATCCATTCTATGACTATATTGATATTCTGGGTGCTTATTGCAGGATAGACTGTACCTCTTTTTCTTCTGCATCATTGGCTCTATCGGCTTTAAGTTACTCTCTCTCTTCTCAAAAGTGATTTGGCTGCTTGTTTCTTTTAAAAGAAGTCTGTCGACCAGACCTGTGTATTTCTTTTTGGGAGATTTTTGTTGGCAACGTTAGAGCAAACTCTATAGCCCATATTGATGTTTATTGAGCTATATTAGAGTTGTCACAACACCAAAAATTCAGTAGTCAATCCCAGTGAAATTTATAATTCCCAATACCAATTTTGATACAGGGGAACAAAAATATTACAAAAGTTAACAAATTATAACAGTTGCTTTGAGAATTATTTCTCAAGTACTGATTAATCACTAATTGCAAGTTTTTTTCCCCCAAATAATTATTCAAATAAACAGTTTGTAATAAAATAAATATGATCAAAGAATGAGATGAAAGAACAAATATAAACAGAGAAAATATGCAAATTAAGTAGTTTTTCATGAAGTAAACAGAAATTAAAAAGAAAAGTAGCATTCAAAGTGTGTGTGTGTGTGTGTGTGTGTATGTGGGGGGGGGGGGATAAAATATATAGTTTGTACAGTATAAAAATCATTGTCTAAGAAAAGTCCTCATAAAACATGGAAATGTGTGTTTATACACTCAGGTGCCGTATTCAAGTCAGTATTCTCTAAATCAATCACTTAAAAAGGCATTGTTACTTTTTATTCAGTATTGACTTGTTTCCCTACACCCTGTTTTGTTGGTCTTCAATGTGCTTAACTTATTGTTCTTTACTGTGAATGCATTTTCGAACTGTTCACTGGTGTGAAAGAGTGCACTGAGGCTATATTTAATGCCCAAACAGAAATGAGCTAGAATATAATGAGTTTTGCTCAATTTTGTTTTAGCTCAATGTGGTTTGGCCCATAGACCGTAAATAAATATGGACGACTCGACATCATCCGTTTTCCGCTTGGCAGATTTGAAGCTTTTAGGCGGCCTGCATGGCGTGGACATCTTGGGACCGAGTCTGCGCAGTAGCGATTTCGGGACCGGAGTTGCGCAGTAGAGCGCAGGGAGTAGAGCAAGAAGTTCAGCTGCGATATCGAAAGCCCGCCCACACTCTCGCAGATGCAGAACAATTAATTATGTTGGTGTGAAATAAACAGTTATGGAAATGTAGAAATTAAAGCTAAAGCTCCAATCTGCTCCCAAAAATTCCGAAAAAAAGTCAGTTAGTGCCTCAGTGACAACTTCACTCAGAGAAGCCGTCAATCTCAGCTGTCAATCATGACGTCACACCCCCCGTTTTTATAGCATCAAATACTAACTCAAACTAAACTTACGTAAAACCAACAAACACACCTTGAAATGAAATCATCGTGATGACAACTGCCTTCAGTGACATAAACTAACATAATAACTAAGTGTAATTTTATTATTTAGTTTGCCTCGCGTCCATTAGAAATCACAGAGGGGCGGCTATACTGGGACCGGTCACCGGGGGGCGATCGAGGCGCGAAAGCTTCAGTATCTGAGTTTGGCCACATTAGCACCTGCTGGTAGATGATGGAACTACATTAAACTATTGCAGCATGTATTCTATATAACCATGTATTCTGAAAGTGTACTCTTTTCTCTTTTTCTTTGTGCATGCCACATATATTCTGTTCCACTGGCACAAGTTTGAATGCTAACACAGCTTTTTTTTGTTATTCTAGAATGATTTGAGTTTAGCCACTCTAGTATGTTTTTAGTAAACGCTAAAGTGAGTTGAGTTCAGAACAATATGCAGATTGTGTTGTCTCCCAGCAGAAGTGCCTCCGTGTGTATCCCCCTCTCTCTTATTTTCTCATCTCTTTTTATGGAAAGCTTTTCCTCCCTTCATTCACACTCCAAGGTGACAACCTTCTCAACTTGGAGAGGGGAGCCGGTACAACCCCTCCCTCCCATTCCCACCTCCTGCAGTGTGGGCTTATTTGTTAGCCTGATAGAGCGAAGAATTAGCAAGCAGCTTCTTTCTGCCGGCAAAAACGGCAAGCGCAGCGAGTGGAGTGTCACTGAGCTTCTGGCGTTCTGGGTTCTGTGAATATGGAGAGCTCAGTGGCACTCTCAGCAGATGCTGCTGGGAACTCCCAGCATGCAGTGGAGGCATAGAAGAGCGGGTGCCATCCGTACCAAAAAACAAGAAACTTTTGCAGCGATCAGACCTGCGCTAGATGTCATTTCAAAGAAAAGTGAGGGATTGCAGCTGTGATTGCAACAGAGCTTTTCATCTCCTGCCACAAAGCTACAGAGCTGTCTCTTGTGAATTAATGTGGATTTGAACGCCTGCAGGAGAACTGCAAGGCAAAATTATGGTTTCATAAGAGAGTGGGGTAAGATGCGTCACAGCCTTAATCTAGCAAACTGTGTTTAATGTTTGTCACATGAGTTTATATTAAAATATTTAATATCATTTATGCTTATATTTTACTTTGTATTTAGACTTTCTTTTATTGCATTACAAAATTGAATTAGGTTTATTCATTTAAGCATTCCTCCTTGCCTGGAGGACAACTTCAGTGAAGTGGCACAGCTTACCCCACTCTCCCCATTGTACAGTGTGTGAAGGACTCAGTGTATCATGATTCTTATTACCATAATAAGTAGCTCACTGTTCTTACATTTATGTATTTTAAATACATAACTTTAATGGTGTGTCTCTCCTCTCACCAGCAGCAAAGACCTCTACTATCATTCCTCAAAGAGAAAAACTATTATTGAGAAAAATACTTTCAAAAATAGCACCGGGGTTACTGGGAAATAACCTTGGCCAAGGGTATGTTTTTATGAAAAAAGCGCAGAATGAAAACACGCACGCACGCACGCACGCACGCACGGACTCACACCGTAAGAAAGTTTTCCGCCAGCAGGACTGCTCCACCATGAGTCCGCCTGGCAATTTTGCTTTTGTACTAAATCCTTCCTGTGAACGTCTGATGTAACAAAATAGTGAAATTGTATTTGGAGATGTCTCCGGATCCACCAGAGAGGCTGCTAGCGGTAATTGCCCTGTCAATCACTTGGCTCCTGCTGTTGAGTCTGATTGGTTAAGCTGTGGGTAGGGGAAGCTCACCTTAGAGGAGAGGAAACTCTTTCCTCGCTCTCCTTCTATCTCCATCTCTTTCACTCTCTTTCTCTGTAGACCCCATGGGCTTCTGTTTGCCCAGGGAGTCTTCGCTGCTTATGAGGCCTGTGTACTGTAGGACAAAAATGTCAATGTAGAAAACAGTTATGATGCTTAATGTTGCGGAAATAGTCATGTTTATTTGATTAATAGAAAGTTCAATGAGCTTTTATTAAAGCATACATTTAATAGAAATATTTTGTAAAATTATACATGTCACTTGTTTGAATGGTACAGGATCATTAGCCCCTTTCACACATATAGTCTTTACTGTTAAATTACTGGTTAGAGATCATGTGTGAACAGGACCGTTTCAAGAATACTGGTAAATTATTTCTAGCAATTTACAAGTAAATGAAGTTGTAACAATGCCAGTAAATTACTGCTAATGCGCTCTGTGAACACCGAAAGAAGATTACCGGTATGAGCACATATGAAGTCAGAACACGCTGATGTAAGAAGTCTGCTTTGGGCCAATCAAACGATTTGATGTTTGATCATTCCCTTACACCTGTCTAAAATGTTGTCAAATTGAACAGATAGTGAAACTAAAGTGCTTCTCCTCATGTTGGTGAAAGAAGACAGCGGCAACAATTTTAAAGATCATTTCCGGTGACTGACATCACAGAATTTACCGGTATTTTGGTGCTGATGTGTGAACGGTCTCTTAAAAAACAGAACATCATTGCTTGTGTGTACAGCATATTTAGGTATATTTACCGATAAAGTCATTCTGGTAATTGTATGGTAATTTACTGTGTGAAACGGGCTATTGTTTCCTCAAAAAAAAATTGAAGCAGTAAAAATACTACTACTACTACTAATAATAATAATAATAATAAATGTTCACCAAATCATCACATTAGAATGATTTCTGAAGGATCATGTGACATAAAGACTTGGTGTAATGATGCTGAAAAATCAGCTTTATCATCATCAACATTCTGAAATTTATACAAATAGAAAACTAAATTGTAATACAATATTTCACTTTATTACAGTTTTTACTGTATATTTGATCAAATAAATACAGCCTTGATGAGCAAAAGAGTCTTCTTTCGAAAAAATACTATATATAATGTATATATGTTTAATGCACTGTATTATGATTGTTTTACTGATAATGTCATTTGGAATTTTACAAATTGTATTTTATACTTTATTTAGATTTTTGGAGCACATATATCTCTCACTCATCACACAAACCAAATATGAAACAAACCGTCTCCTTTGCCTCGTTACAAGAGCACAAAGTGAGCAATAGAAGGACAGTGTTGGGTTCGTTGAGTTCCTTTTTTTTATATTTGCCATCAGACTGAAAGGCCATTTTGTTTTGTGTCCCCATTCTGTCCCTTCCAAAAGGCTCTGACGCTGGAACTCTGTGTCCGTGTAGTTTATGGCTCAAAGTTTTGAGGGTCGCTCCAAACATCTGACACAGTGAATGCCAATGTGAGATGGAGGAGCTTGGCACGGAAACTATGATGGAAGTAATTTCGTAATGGCTTACATTGCTCTTTGATTATAGTAGCCAAGAGGGGGTCTGCTTCTAAATGGGAAAGCATTTGTGCTGCAGCGCAGTGCATTAGACTGATTAATCTTATTTTTGCCATTGCTTAGCACTTATGTTTTTGAAAGTATGTGTAGATCTGCTTGCGTGATCTCAGGTCTCAAACCTAAGATAACTGTTTCTAAAGATAATAGATTAGTGTTTTATTCCCCCTGTGTATATATGTTTTTTGTCCTATGGCCTTTTTGCAAGATGGTGATGTTTATTTCAGGTACAAACAGTAGACCTTACACCGACGCATGAAAATACATCTAGGGATGGGTAATAATGCTTTCTTTTCAATATCAAGCCCTATCAAGGCCAGTACCTTGTGCAAGGCCAGGGCCAGTACTCTACCAATAATCATTTATTGTGATATCTGATAATAAAATTGGTAGTTATAGCCATTTTGGCTTTCTTGCTTTAAATCTGAAAATATATATGTTCTATATTTTATATTTCTTTTTTTTATTTATTGTATATTTAGGATGAACTATTCCTTTAACATTAGCATTCCTTTGACTTGTTAACCAATGTTAATGTGTAAGTACAGTTATACTTTTTTGTAATCTACAGAGAGCCAGTCATTGTTGCAGAATAAACCTTGACAGGGCCTGACTGCACATTATCCTTTACCTGATCATTTACTCTGCATATACATCATCAGGAACGAACAGAACTTTCTCACTCAATAAGCAAAGCTAAGAGAAATCTTCCGCTCTGATTCTCCCTGGTCTCCACCATCTTCACATTGATGTGGCTGCCCATCCCCTCGCACAATTAATCGTGTGGCATGCTTTTAATAATTGGCCTTTTAATTGTCGACAAATGAAGAGTGATGTAAAATAGCTAATAGCTTGTACTAATTAATAGGGGAATTGCAGGCTTGTTAATTAAGGGCATACAGGACAAGGACCGGCTCGGGTAATTTGAGCAATAAAACCGAGCCTAAGGATTCGTTTCCAAACAAATCGAGTCCCTGATTCTGTCTGGTCTAAACTCTTGATCTACCTTATTCCTACAGCCCATGACGATTTGCAAAATTTTTCAAGAAGTCCTCGCTGCAGCCTGTAGCAAGATGACGTACTGGATCAGATCCAACACATACTGGACGAGCATGCGCGGTGGTTTCATTCACAATTCGATGACGTCATATACGCATGCGCAGTAGAGTTTTGAGGACATCATTGAATGCACAGGAGAGTTTTGCTGGATAGATAAATACTCAAACCGCTCGCGCAAAAATAATGATTAATAACATGCTCACGCGCCATCAGGACACACGTTTTGCATTTTCCCTTGAATGTGTTGGCTACTGACCAGTATTTTAAAGTTCTTTACAGATCGTGTTGCATTGTACCTTGAGGATTAAAATTACAGAGACAATTACTTGACTAATTTTTCCTTCCACTCAACAGCAAGTATGATCAGAATATATTACAATTTTAACTGTTTTGCATGCATGTACAGCGAAACTAGGATAATTTAAGCATCACATTTATCTAAAGATGATTTATTAATCAATAATTACTTAATACGATTTATCATTACTACAACTACACAGGTTAGAACATCATATACAATAATGATCATACATTAAGACTAGCGCATAGGTATTATAAATTAACCCAGAGATCGGTATGAATGACATTGCCATAACGATACACCATCCAGTACGTATTGGATCTGATCCAGCAACATCATCGTGCTGCAGGCTGCAGTAAGGGGTGTCTCCAAATTTTGGTGGAACTTGCGTTAAGCTGTAAACAATCAGTGAAAGGCAATAATAATAAGCTTTTTTTCTAACCTGGGTACAATGAGATGACATTATTCTTCTCAGTCTTCAACCATTGAACATTAAAAGTTTTACATTTTACATTTAAAAGTGTAAAAATATCAACAAGGTACTTTCAACAGACCACAAATAACCCTAAAAGCCAGATTCTTTCCACAGCCATAACGGATGGCTTAAATATCACTGTAATAATATATGCAGTGTATCTAGAAAGTTTTCACAGTGCTTTTTTTCTACTGATTTTTGTTACAGCCTTATTCCAAGATGGATTAAATTCTTTTTTTAAATTAAATTCTACAAACAATACCCCATAATGACAACAAGTTTGTTTGAAAGCTTTGCAAATTTATTAAAAATAAAAAATGTAAGTATTCACAGCCTTGACACTCAAAAAATTCACAGCCTTGACACTCCTGTTTCCACTGATCATCCTTGAGATGATTCTACAACTTGATTGGAGTCTACCTGTGATAAATTCAGTTGATTGGACATGATTTGGAAAGGCACACACTTGTCTATACAAGTTCCAACAGCTAACAATGCATGTGTTACGTCCCAAAGGTGGCTATAAGGGCATGAGGGACACAACATAAAATTAAATAAGAATTTTCCCGGATTTCAGCTCTGGAAGACGTTCAAAGGTGCAGGTACAAAAAAAGAACGAACAAGAGCAAAACTGGAGTTTTACATAAAGCGGAAAGATTTATTCACAATAACATTTGGGGAGGAAAACTCAACACAGTAGTTATTAAACAAAACAAAAACCGATACCAGGGAGTAGGAACTTAAACGAGGCTAAATCAAAGAAAGTAACAAAAACAAAAACCCAGCTCCTAACCCATTCCCAACTAACCTACTTAACACAATGAAAAGAAAAAGGAAATAAACATCTTCAGCGTTCAAGAAACCCTACATAAACTACACTAACTAACAAACTCAAAACATACAGTAGTGGCACCCGTTTCTTACCTTGTTAACTAACACCACGCCTCCCTAGGTGTTGCAATGGAGGTCACGTGACATGCTTTCCTGTTCCCTACTCCTTGGTCGGGATAAAATATTAGAAGAGAAAAAAAAAAACAATGGAAAATAATAAAGGCTTAAAATCGCCTACCAAATTAACTTAGAAACAAACCACAAAAAGAACGGATTAACTCATAAACAGAATCATACTATTCAAGAAATAATCAAATAAGAAATAAGAACGAAAACCAAAACACGCAAAGAAACAAAAGCGTGGCCGACAAACAAACAATCAATCCCGCTCCCTCCTCCTCCCGTCGTTTCCGGTTTGCGTCTGCCCCTTTATCGCCACGACGCCCATTCTGATTTGAAGGACTTAGCAAATCAGTTAATGGATGGTCAACAGTGGAAAAGTTTTTACAAAAACTTCTATAATATCCGGCCATACCAAGAAATCGCTGTAATTCACGCCTGGTTGACGGTGCTGGAAATTCAAAAATAGCTGAAATCTTGGCTTCCACCGGACGAACTTCACCGTGACCCACTTGCTTGCCCAAATAGGTAACAGTAGCCTTACCAATTTCGCATTTGGCAAGATTTAATGTTACCGAAGCCTGCTCAAGACGTTGAAATACCATTCTCAATAAGGGTGCGTGTTCCGCCCAGCTTGCTGAGTATACAACCAAGTCGTCTAAGTAAGCACTACAATTAGACACCCACGGCAAGTACTGTATTCACCAATCTTTGAAAGGTGGCCGGTGCGTTCCGTAGCCCGAAAGCCATAACCCGATATTGCATAAACGAATCAGGTGTAACAAAGGCAGATATCTCAGAAGCTCAAGGAGTTAATGGCACCTGGCAGTATCCCTTTTGCAGATCTAATTTGCTAACAAACTGAGCTGAACCCAAATTGTCGATGCAATCCTCCATTCGAGGCAAAGGGAAACAGTCTGGCACGGTGACAGCATTAATCTTACGATAATCCGTACAGAAACGGTACGTTCCGTCGGATTTTGGGACCAGGAGACACGGTGAGCTCCACGGACTACTACTAGGCTCAGCGAGACCCTCTCTTAACAAATAGTCAACCTCCTCTTTCATAAAAGACCGTTTTGTAGCATTTACTCTATACGGGTGCTGTTTAATAGGAGACACACCCTTCACAATAATGTCATGGTGCAACACGCTAGTCTGTGTAGGCACATCCCCAAAAATTACAGGAAAATCATGGGTGAGTGCAATCAGAGAACAAACCAAGCCATGAAGTACAATGAATTGTCTGTTGACCTCCGAGCCAGGCAGAGATCTAGGGAAGGGTACAGACAAATGTCTGCAGCGTTGAAGGTCTCAATGAGCACAGTGGGCTCCATCATCTGTAAATGGAAGAATTTTGGAACCACCAGGACTCTTCCTAGAGCTGGCCGCCAAACTGAGCGATCGGTGGAGAATTGCCTTAGTCAGGGAGGTGACTAAGAACCTGATGGTGGTGGCAGCATCATGCTGTGGGGATGTTTTTCAGCTGTAGTAACTGTGAGACTAGTCAGGATCGAGGAAAAGATAAAAGCAGCAATGTACAGTTTTGTTTCTTATTTTTAGTACATTTCGCAAAGGTTTTAAACAAACTTCTTTCATGTTGTCATTATGGGATATTGTTTGTAGAATTGAGGATTTTTTATTTTATTTTAATCCATTTTGGAATAAGGTTGTAACAAAATGTTGAAAAAGTGAAGTGCTGTAAATACTTTCCGGATACACTGCATCTGTATTATGTAACATACATCGCCTTAATCAAAATTGTTCACTACCTTCAGAATTACATGATACTGTTTCAAAGTCTGTGTGAGAAAAACGTGAGAGTGAAACCAAAATTGTGCAGCATATCTCTCTCTCTCTCTCTCTCTCTCTCTCTCTCTCTCTCTCTCTCTCTCTCTCTCTCTCTCTCTCTCTCTCTCTCTCTCTCTCTCTCTATATATATATATATATATATATATATATATATATATATATATAACACATTCTTATTAAAACATGAATACCAAAATTTACATTACTCATGTCTGAAAGAAAAAAAATATGAAGGAAAATTGACAGCTAATTTATTCTAACTGACAGATAAGCTTTATTTGTAGGGCAACCTTATGATTTTAAATTATTTATTTCAGTCTTTTATAATGGAAGTTTCTAAAACTGGAAGTGCCACCCATCATTCGAAACAAAGTAGGCTTGTCAGGAATAAGGTGGATAGGCCATGTTTACACCGGTTATTAAGATGCGTTTTTGGTCGATCTGATCACAAGTAGAAGAGGGAGATGCATCCTTGAGTACACCTGCCGTTTTAATCTGTCTCTTTTGTCCACATTTAACCACTTCTGTCTTGATTCCTTCGAGGAGAGGGTCTATGGGTGTGTAAATGGTATGGGCTTTTTCAGATCTTTTGATCTAATGGGCTCACGCAATTTACATATGAATGTGACAGAGATGACGGAAAAACACACGGAGAGCATCAGCTTTCGTTTCTGCTCTGACAACGGCAACACCATGCCAAACACAGTGCGTGTTAAAAATCAGGAATGGTAACAGAACACTATGCTTGGCATGTTGGTCTTTGGTCTTCACCCGACAAAGTTTAAATCCTGTCTGGCTAGCCTCCTGTCTGTTTCCCGTAATTTTTAAGCATTAGGTCAGTAGGTGGAGAGTAGTCTGATTTTTGTGGCTGTTTGAACACATTCAACCACATTTATTTATTTAATTTATTTATTTGATTAGGACAGTGCATGTTAATGAACAAACATGGAATACATGCATGTAAACATGCAGGATTGTAGACAAGGGCTAATTTCCATCCGTAGTCCCACGGGCTAAGGTCACACAGGTCACAAAAATATTACAGAAATAAAAATTTGGCTTCACAAACACTCCATATGCAGCATACAACATACTCACTAATGTGTGCAACTTTGGTTTGCCCATAACCATTTTTTCGATTGGACTTTGAACAAGCTATATGTAGGGCATTCTCTCAGTGTTAGAGGAAGACTATTCCACATCTTCCCACCTCCGACAGACAGGACTGTCTGACCGAAGGTGGTATACCTGTGGGGTATTATCAAGTCTCCTCTGGTGGAGGTTTGTGTGGTCCTCTGCGAAATTTCTTTAGTTTTGATCAAATCCTTCAGTGGTGAAGGAGCGAGGGAATGTAAAACCTTGTATATCAGACAGACCATTTTCAATTTGATCATATTTTGAAAATCCAATATGTTTTTTTTTAAACATGACAGTAGTGATGGGTTAGAGATTTTTTTATCAAATACTTTTAATGCCTTTTTGTAGAGACTTTTTTATGGTTTGAAGTGTTGTTGGGCATGCAAGAGACCAGGTAGTCAAGCAATAGTCAAAATGAGAAATAATCATTGCATAAAAATATGTTTTAGCAGCACCCACGGTTAAATAATTTTCGAATATGTCTGAAATTTTGAAGCTTGAATTTGACTACCTGTGCTACTTTTTTTACATGACTTTTGAAGCAAAATGTTGGATCAAGGACTACCCCAAGATATTTAAATTCTGAGACCAGTTCAAGATCCGTTCCTTTCAGAAAGACACTTGATCTGGTAACTTCGATGTGATATTTTGAAAAATACATGCACACAGTTGTTCTGGTGTTCAACATGAGGCATGAATCCTTGAGCCAGTTCTGCAAAGCTGTGAGATCAACAGCTGCTTGTTGAATCGTTTTTGCTTGAGTGTTAATTACTACGTCATCCACGTACATCTGCCAGTAGACATTTGGAAATGAATTTGGTAGGTTATTAATAAAAAGAGAGAACAGAACCGGCCCAAGGATTGACCCCTGTGGGACACCAACTCCGGAATCTAAACAAGGAGATTTGGTGCCATCTACTATCACGTACTGTTTCCTGTGGGACAGATAAGATTTAAACCATAAAAGTGCTTGATCAGAGATGTTAAACTGAGTCAACCTAGATATTAAAATCTGATGGTTTACAGAGTCAAAGGCTTTCTTCAAATCTAAGAAGGCAGCCCCGACGTAAGGACTTTTGTCAAGCAAACCTTTTATGTTTTCTGTTAACACACACAGGGCACTATCCGTGGAGTGATGGGTCCGTAAACCGAACGTCTGAGCATCTACACTACAAAAGCAATCTGATCTAATGCGCTTTCGACCACTTTCAGAAGTAGTCGAAAGTGGTCACATCCACATCAATCACCACTCTAGTTTTTAGTTAAAAGTCTATTTTTCACTTAATATACACAAATGCACACACACAAATTCAAACACAAATTATTTTAACACTCAAGCTTGGGTTATGAGTATTTATTTTAGCCTTGATGGAATAAACAAATAGTCCCTTAGATATGCTTTTCTTGGAAACAGCCTTATGAATAGAGCCTGTAGCATCAGGTCCCCAGTGACCTGCATTTAAGGGCTGATACTTGAGTTCTGCTGGGAGAAGCACATTTATTTAGCTTCTCACATTTGGACACTTGACCAACACTCTCTGTGTGGAAATGCACAAATATTTACACTGACATTTAAAGGGCTATTAGCAAACTAACACCTCTTTCTTTTGTTGCTGAATTTCCCCAGTCCCTGCCAAACATAACCAACATGTCTTTTCTCTGTTTCCGATGTTTGTGTTCCAGGATTAGATGTTTCCTTTCCCCCTGGCCCTTCCTGAAATTGTCTTCATGCTGCTTTGTAGAGTTTGGCTCTTCTAACATGAGCTGTAGGAATCAGACTGGGGTTTCTGTATGTAGCGTGATAAGACACGAAGTCCTAAGCCCTTATTCTGAGGAACAGAGCATCTGCTTTGCATTTTGTGTCAGAGTTGGAATAGAGTAACTATAAAATGATAAAAGGGAGTGTAAAGAATCTGGTGCTGTATTGGAGTTCATTAGGTCTGGCTGAGATGTGAGCGGTGGTCTTGCACTCTGGGAGATTCTTTAGAGCCAGCGGGGTCTAAGCACTTCTTTCAGAATGTAATTACAGAATTATATTTATTAGATGAAATGGCACCTCACTCCATTTTCACCCACCAGCTTCATCTAGAAAGTTAAATTCACACGTGTAACACAATCGGCAGGGAAAAAAAGGAGCGAGTCGCCCTCTCCGATCGGAAATAATCTACACGGCGATGTTGTTCCAAGAGAGCTATTAGCATTCATGAGCCGAGCCAGTAAAGGAAGATTATAACAGAAATAATAGAAGGAAATGTAACAAATAGATGAATAGTCTTAGCATAGTCTGCGTGCAAGACAAAGAGATCTTTTTTGGCTGAAACAGTCCCTCTCCCTCTCCGTAAATGACTTACCTGGACAGTTTTATGTTTGCCTGGAGGAGAATTAAAACAGATTCCATTCCCCCAGTTGAGCGTAGCGATTCGTGTCAGTGCTCTCCTGGTTGAAAAGCAGTCTAATCTAAATGCTTTTGTCAGGGGAGATTTTTGAGATTGCTGCCGCCCCTGCTACAAATTGGTTGTGTCATCTTATAATGAACTATTTGAGTGTTGCGTCTCTGCGGCCAACAGTCTGATGATTACTGTATGCTGCTTTCACCATTAGCTCCAGCCGTACCTGCCTCTTTACCTGCTTTATTCTTGCCTCCCACTCCAATCTAATAAACCACAGGGGGCGAGCAATGAGGAGAGGCTGTGCGTTCTAGCATTGTGGATATCACATTCTCAAGGTTGACTGGCGTTGAAGTTTGAGAGGAAACAAAACGCTTGTGCTTGTGAGTTGACCTATGACCCCAGCTGGAGGATTGTGAGTATCTCAGCCATTCCACAAAGCGCTGCTGTCAGAGGCAGACGAGATAGGAAAAGCTGGGCGAAGAGTGGATAATTTCTCGGAAGAGACAGACAGAGAGCATAGCAAATTAAAAAAAAGCAAAGAAAGACTGTTATGTCAACAAGCTGAGTGGTGTGTAAAGCTACGGCCTGTATCTGCAGAACGCAGACCTCTCCAAGCATTTCCACACGCGTTTGAAGATGAATCCTAAAGAAATGCTACTCGCCCTTAATTGCATCCATCGGCTGACGCCCAATCCCTTCATTCTTCCTCTTTCCTCTCATCTCCCGCCTCTCCTCGGCTCTCTTTTCCTCTCACTCTTCCCCTTATCCCTCCTCTCTTCCCTGCTCTCCACAGAGAGTAGCCCTCTCTCAGACCACAAGCCTTTGCGAACTGGTTTTCGCTACTCGTTTCTCATTATCTGCCAGTTCTGCCGCTTCAGGGGATATGAATTCATTTGATCTGACTTCTAAAACTCATGAAAATGTAATCTATATGGGACTCCAACCACTAATCGATGATAATTGATAATTAATTTCACGAGGCTTTGACGCTTGCCATGGAGAACCTCCCTTAACCTCCTTGTCTTTAAAAGTATTGAACAAAGCATTTTTACTTGAAAAATGCGAGTATTCCCATTTAGCCGAACATCTCTTGCTCATAGCCATCGTTAAACTTCAAATACATCACAGAACAGTATTGCAAGTCAGTCAAATGGATTGCAACAACAACAAAAAATTGGTTCAAAACTGTTTTTGTTGTTAAACATCAAATTAAATTAAACTTGAAATCACATACAATATGCAACACAAGAAACTTGAACATTTATCTCCTTGCGATTGTGCTTTTTTTTTTGTTGAATGTTGTTTTTGGGTTTGTGTCTCAGCGAACGATATGCGGTCATGCTTGGCTGCACGTGTTTGAGAGAGAAGTGTGCAGTAAATGCATTCTGAAGCTGAGCGGGACTGAGTATCTTAAAAATCTCCAGCCTGACTGAATTAATGCGGGCAACCAATCAAATTACACGGAATCAGAATGTCTGAGGAAGCAATGGCTGCCATCCAGTTCACATTATCTGTTCAGTTTGTCTCTGTGCCTAATTCATCATGGAGAGCTGCTGACCAGGAGAATACATAAAGACTGCATCCTAGTTTGCATGTTGTGGATACTTTTTATTATTCTAGATAAGGAATAGAGTTCCAAATCATACTACATACTACAAATAGCTGGGATAGTGGCATAAACCCCTTTTTTCTTAAATTGTCCTCTAGGCAAGGAGAAATAAAGTTTTTAATAAGGTTTTAATATTTGTAACTATAGTATATCCTACTGTGCATTTGCTCATGCATATTATGCAAAATAAAAACAAGCTAAAATAATAGTATACAGAAAACTATGTATGATTAGCCCCTTATAAATATATGGTCATGTTTGACATCTTAACTCACTCTATGCATGATTTGGCTTTTAATGATGCAAGTTATTTGCCTATTAACATATTTTTTCACATATCTCTATCAGAAATCTGTAACCTTATTGCGTCCAATCACATTTCATAATATGATAAAGCTCAGTGATTTCTAAATACGATGAGTTTAATCGGAGGCTTGCTTTATAATACAGTCATTGTGGCTGGACACAAGGTGAAGGGAGTGTCAGGCGGTCGATGTGAGCCAACTGTCATGAACCAAAGGATAACAGTGTGGATTATTATGAATGAAGAGAAATAGCTAATCTGAATATAGATTGGTCCCATCTGGTTTAGGTTGGCAACACTCGTCTGTAATTCGGTAAGCATCACCGCATCTGTGTGCTCTAATGAAACAAAAGGCCTGTTTGTGACAGAGATAGAAAGACAAAGGGAAAGAGACAGATTGAGAGATTGTCAGTTCAAGAGCAGCAGGTGGGTCATATGTATTTTAGACTTGTTTTGATGGAGAACTGTCACTTTACCAAACTAAGAGAACCTCACTCAGCATATCAGAAGTACAAAGCTAACACCTGGTAATGAGTCTCAAGGAACATCCATCCATCCAAAAAGTTAATTTGGTAAGTATCTGTGAGGTGTTGTTTCACACTGGACCCACAGCTGATATGAGAGAGAACGTAGTATGCCAGCCCAAAACAAACATTATAAGCACAGCACACCCTCTGCCTCTCCACCAAATGAGTATTACAGTGGCGTGACCCTCCATCAGGGGCTGGATCGCACAGCCAGCCTAAAGCTACAGACCCACTTAAACATATTACAGTACTGCACTTCTTTCTTTCAGTACATTTCCCCCTGGAAATGAAAAAGGAGTAGGGGGAAAAAACAATAATTTTTTTCTTTTTATTGCCGTCTCTTCGCCTTTTCCCAGTGAAAAATGTTGATGTGATTGGGAGGGACAGAATGTGCCTTTTTTCTAGTTTTAAAATTACAAAACAATGGAAAATAATACAATAATGCAGACTCCGTATGTGTGTATATATATTTATATACATATATACATACACACACTCCAGTTCGGAGTGCGTGCATGGCATGGTTCGACGCATGCGCAATGTAGCCTCGTGCCCGTATGTTACCTCAGAGAGTGGGTGTCATTTTCACACAAAATAAGAGGTGTGTGTGGAGTGCTACAGGTCACGTCACATGTAGAAATGGCAGGTGGGAGAGATAAGAAACGCTGGCCAGAGTTGGAGGATGCGCCAGCGTAGTATAACGCCGGTTTTACACCGCACGCGCAAGCAGTGTTGGCAGGGCAGAAGAAGTGTGTATGGAGAGCTGGAGTCGCATGCGCCCGCTGTGCATCCACACTGCCAGCATTTGTCTCGCGCAGCTGAACCGCGGCTTGTGTATTGCAAATAATGTTGAATATCGTCCATTCTGTCACCTTTTCTGGTTTTCTCTCTTCTGACACCTATCATTTTCCTGCTTTGATTTATGATGAGCAGCATATCTGCTGCAAAATGCAACCGCTTTCACCTCTGTCCCAAACACACATGCATATAACATGTATACAAGTTCACATGGTACATGTACCATTAAAGTTAGGATAAGCTTCTAGTTTTAATAATTTGGGTGTTTTCACACTTTGTCCTTTTCAGGTGTCTGAGAACGGTTCGTGTGATTTTTGGCCCATATGTGAACACTCCAAACGATCTCAGACCCCTTTAAAGCAAACTGAGCCGAGACCATCTTGGAAGGTGGTCTGGGTACGGTTCAATCTCATCTTATGGTACGGTTCGCTAAAAACACACGCAATCTGAACACAAAGCGCTCTGGGCTTACTTTTCTGTTTTTTTTGTTCGCAAATTCCAATGTAGTTTGGTCATCAGATGCCTCCATACAAATCGGCTGTACCTCATGGCTGATTCTTCTGACAAATCTCTACAAATTATTCATTCACAACATATTTATCTTTATTGCAATTTTAAGCATTAGCTTAAATTTTAAGCATTTTTAGCGTCTTATTGCATTTATTTTAAAGTGTCAAAAACACACAAGTTTCACATAAACGGGTGGTTTTGTATTAAGTGAATGCAAACATCTGCATTACTAGCCTAATATAAGAATCAGTGGAGTCAATCAGTGAAGAATATGCAGTTTTATTTGTTTCATGTGATTATTCAATTTCTTACTTTAATGCTGCTTTTAGGCATGCTTATACTTTACCTGGGAAATTTAAAGCAGTTTATTTAATTAGCATTTTTTTAATTATTATTTTATTGTTTTGTTTATTTTTTTGTATGCTGATGTTATCATTGCCTTCTGCAATAAAATAAACATGAATCAAGAAAAACAATTCAAATTAAATGTTATTTACAAAGGTGGATGTGTGATATAGCTAATGCAAGAATATGTAGTATTGCAAAAAATAATTATATTTGTGTGTAAAAAGATAAACTACTTAATTCAACTGCATTTGTAGCGATGTCATAAAAAAAAAATATCTTTACAAACAAATATGTTGGTTACTGAGGAACAAACAATGTAAGTAACTGGGATCAAATGTTGAAGGCCAAAGAGTCAGCCATCAAACAATGATGGACTAGATCAAAAAAGCAACAGTCTGAACACAAATGGGTCTGAGGCCACATTCCTACTGAAGTGGACCAAAAAGCATCCGAGTCCTCTTTCAGGTACAGGGACAGTTTGAACGTAAAGAGAACCGTGTCCTTTTTCACTTGGTTTACAACTTGGTCCACTTAAAGGAAGTCTGAGTTTGGTTCTTTTAAAGAGGACCCAAGTGTGAAAACACCCTTAAACAGGCCTTTGAAGCGTTGGCAAAAAACTGCTCACGCTGAATTAAAGCCACAGTGCATTGTTCTGATGAAAATTTTTATATGATTACATGAAAAATGTTACACCAAAGTGTTGGACAGCGTAAGCAGGAGACAACTTCTACATAATATAACGTATTTTAAATACTGTATCCTACATTTTGATTAACTAAACTATATATCATATGCTGAAGTAAATTTCTGGAGTGTTAACAATTAAACTAAAAAAAAAACAACAAGAACTGTAGAGAACCGAAAACTGTGACCCTACCGTGATAGGAACTGAACCGTGGGTTTTTTGAACCGTGCATTCATACATACATTGTTCATATGGTGTGTGTGTAGCAATAATGATATAACCTAGTCTGTTCTTATAATTTATATATATTCTCATATATTAAAATATATACATTTCAAACTAAATCAGACAAAAATTATGCTTATTTGCAGTTTGTTTTAAGAGTTCAAAACGGCTTGCCAAAACAAGCTTTCCGGAAAAGTTTCCGCCGGCTGGTAAACACCTTCAAACTATCATTTTCCTGGGGCAATTCCATAATAGATATCTGCACTCAATCAGAGGTGGACAGTAACTAAGTACATGTACTTGAGTACTTTACTTACGTGCACTTTTCAAGTATCTGTACTTTACTTGAGTATTATTTTTTCTGAAAATTAGTGACTTTTACTTCACTACATTAGAAAGAAAAATATTGAATAATCCACTACATTTCTATCCAGGTCCTCAAAGTCGAAAGTCGTTTCTGTAGCAGCTCTGAAAGTCAGTGGAGGATTTTTTTCTTCTTTAAAAGGTGTTTGGGTTTTTGCAGAAAGCCTATCTGGAATCACTCGTGTAGGTTCACATGAAGTTCAATGATTTCCCACCATTTTTTGAACACTGATCAGTTTATAGCATAATGGAAGAAAACGGGTGTCAAAATGTTCATTTGGCGAATATTCACATAAACAAAGTTGATTATGTCTGAAGTGAACGTAAACACTTTGTAGAATATCAGATGTGTATCAGTGTAGTGGATCTGTGCGTTCAGCCTTAAAGTGACAGCAGCTTTATAAAGGGGTTTGTAACTTTTATAAAAGTATTTATATTAGTTTGAGTTAGTCATATGCTAGTATGTCGGATGGAGCATCACTGACTGGCTAAAACCACTATGATGGCATAATGTGCATTTATGCATCAATTATACAATAATGTGTTGACATTTTAATACTTTTTGAAAACAAATACTTCTGTACTTGTACTTAAGTAAAAAACAGTTTTTAACAACTTTCACTTGCAACGGAGTTATATTTGACCAGCAGTACTTTTACTTTTACTCAAGGACGTTGTGTACTTTGTCCACCTCTACACTCAATCTTCTTAATTTCCTCTTTCAGTAGAAATTAAAGTGTAATTCTAATTGATAGCAAAACTGACAACACTTTTTTTCATGTTTAATACTGTAAAGCTCTTTGGTTTAAATCATTCTATTGTATAAAGTACTATATATAAATGTGATGTGAAGACTTGACTGGAGTGTCAAATTGTAAATATACACATCGCTATTACCTTAACTGCTATTTTCTCACTGCTGTTCTCTAACTGTATATCGCTGTTAAGGTGTTTTAAACATATTTTTTTCCTCCAAACAAAAATGTGAGAATATGTGGGCCTTTTTTATGTTTGCACATACAGTACTTTGAGCTTCACTTGTTTTCCTCAAAGCATATATAATTTACTGGGATAAAATGTCAAAACCGTTGATAGCAGTCAGTTCAGGAGAATGAGGAGGCTGAGGCTGTGTTTAAATAATTATATGGGAATTTTGTAAGTAATTAAAGAGGCGTGAAAGCTTGGTGACTCTCCCAATACAGCAAAATTTTACTCTGTTGAATCTTTGATAAAATTACTAGATGAAATGTTCTTGTAATCATAGTCTTCTTCAAGAAAACCAGCCCTTTACAAAAACAAATAACACAATGCCTAAAAGCCAGAGCTTTTCCTGTTCTTTTCTTTTTTTAAAGGACCTCTATTTGCTCAAAAAATAATGCAAAATCTGAATGTCAATGCTGAATGTCTGGTCTTGTTTGCGAGCTGATAATATTTCATTATATTGTGCGGTATTTAGCGCTGGCTCTGTAATAGCTCCATCGTTTGCGCTGGCAAAAGGTAGAAAGCCACGCTGATTAAGATGGATTCACCAATCCAGCAAAGAGTATTAGACCGGGTTCAACACCTCCCAGAACCCCCCCTTCATCTGAGCTGCGGTCACGTAGGCACAGTTTCTGAAACTCTGAGATATTGCTTTGGAAGTGTTAAGGCCGTGATTAGGGGTGAAAAAATGAAGAAAAAAAAAATCCTCTATTTCCGTTGCTGCTCCATGCCACCATATGAACAGATAGCTCTGTGTGATGTCTTTGCTAGAGGACACAGAGAGTGACTGGAGTCCATTAAAATGATCATTGGGCCATTGAGTGTGTGAGAGAGCACTCCATCAGAGGCCCGCAGATTAACCCATTACAGTGGTGGCATGCGGGGCTACTGGTAGGTGTGGGTGTGTGAGTGTGTAAGATCATCTCATGCTGCTTGCACCCTGTTTTCCTTAATGTCTTTCATAATGATATGTCTCTCACTGTACGTAAAATCGCAGTATGATGCATATTCCAGTCATAGCACTTTTATAATAATAAATGCACTAGTATTAAGTAGGGATTTACTTAAGTCTAAACTTCTATAGAGGGTATACGTGTGACATCACTGAAACCCAGAAAAACACAAAAAACAAACTAAAATGGAAAATAACTTGGAGATTGACTGTATCAATAGATTTGACAAGAAATTTGTAGCCGAAAGCTACAAAAACAAGCAGCAAAAGTAAAAATCATTTTTACACGGTATTAGTAGTCTGCTTAAAGCATTAGTTCACTCCAGAATGAAACATGTCCTAAGAATTTTCTCACCCCCATGTCATACAAGATGTTCATGTGTTTCTTTGTTCAGTCGAAACGAAATTACTTCAATGGGGACCAGCGGGTTGATGGTCCAAATTTCAGTGGTTTCAGTGCAGCTTCAAAGGGCC
This sequence comes from Pseudorasbora parva, assembly GCF_024679245.1. Lineage (NCBI taxonomy): Eukaryota > Metazoa > Chordata > Actinopteri > Cypriniformes > Gobionidae > Pseudorasbora > Pseudorasbora parva. The sequence continues at coordinate 34,945,636 of NC_090184.1, forward strand.
CTACACAATCCCAGATGAGGAATAAGGGTCTTATCTAGCTAAACGATTGGTCAGTTTCTCAGAAATATTAAAATGTATACTTTTTAAACACAAATGCTCCTCTTGTACTAGCTCGGCGATGCACGTCCACAAGTTCATGCATTACGTAGACACCTTGGAAAGGTCACGTTTAGGCAGAAGTACCAACCCAACGTTTACAAAATTCTTTTTTTGGAGTGAACTAATCTTTTGATATATTGGCTTTATTTTGATGCTGCCTCAACATACATTCTGCTGACCAGAAACTTTGCAGATATATGTCAATTTATTCTACTTGTCCTAATCCAAACCCTAATCTAACAGTCTACTAATATTCTGAGTGTTAGATGACATGTAATTGCAAAGTTATCTAAAGTTAGCTGAATGTCTGCAATATAGAAATAAAGTGTAACCACTTTTTTATACTACTGGCACAATTGCAACGTGACTTTGTGTGCGGCTAGTGAATAAGATACTACTGGCACAACTGTGAATTCGCTCTGCAAATCCAGGAGCATTCAGTTCTACTGTCTCTCTTACTGTTTCTGTCAGTGTCTAATGATGGGTGATAAGTCGCTGTTTGCAGTGCTTTTATAATATTTGAGTGAGTTGATAACTGGCTGAGAGAGTGATTAGCGGTACACATTGCACAGTAAAATTCCCCATGACTTTATCTTCCCAAATGGCCTGTTATGTCAACGAGCTGTTGCTCCTAAATGAATCCGTACACTTGTTTTAAGTTTTAGAAAAATAATATGCCTGTGGTAACAGACCAATAGTTGTTTTGTGTCCACAGTTAAATTGTGAGTTCCATTTCAGTGAATTAAAATAAGTATTTTCGATACATTAGAGTTGTTATTATAAAAACGGATACTTCTGACTCTGATTAGATGACCCGCATTAGAAGTCCTTGTAAAATTGCCAATACATGCATCATTTCACATCATCTAAATTCTTTATTTATGCACCAAGTTGCTGTGTTGCTTGGTAACCATAAACTGCCTACAGTTAGTCTAATGATCTATATTAGTTGGCAGAATTGTTTATTTCCACTAAGTAATATAGTAAATGTCGACTAAACATCCTCTTTGCATAAAAACAGCACATTCCCACAATCTGACAGTTTGCTGTCGCCTCCAGTGTGCTTTTCTAATAAATATATATATATATATATATATATATATATATATATATATATATATATATATATATATATATATATATATATATATATATATATATATATATATATATATATATATATATATATATATATATATATATTTTTTTTTTTTTTTTTTTTTTTTTTTTTTTTTTTTTTTTGAAGGCTCATGTGACACTGAAGACTAGAGTAATGCCTGCTGGATATTCAGCTTTGCCATCACAGGAATAAATTACATTTTAAAATAGACAACAGTTTTTTTATATATATATATTTCCCACTATTACTTTTTTTTTTTTTTTTTTTTTACTGTATTTTACAAAAAGATGTAGAAGCGCATAACAGACTTCTTTCAAAAACATAAAAAAATTATTACTGCCCTTAAACCTTTGAATAGTAATATAAATCTCTGTAACTGTCACTGTAACTGTAACTCACAGACTATTGTGTTATCTTGCTTTGGGAGTGCATGACCAAGCCAGTAATATAGTGTAATATAGCCATAGAACAGCACTGTGGATGTATTTCGGAGACCATTCCACTGGAGCAACCCAGGGTTACATGCACAATGATGTTGAATCACAGGCATTGAACCAGCAACTTTTATCTACCGGGCCTGAACATTAGCCACTACACCACATCGCCTCTTAAAGGGCCACTAAAGGGCCTTGAAACACAGCATTATTCAATGTGTTGACGTCATTTCCTCTGAAACGGCTCCAGCTGTTGCAGCTCCTCCCCTTTTTTTGAAGCAGCCAATAGTGTTTCGTTAATACAACAGTTTGATTAGAACCTTTCTGTTTAGTAAAGCCAGAGGTTCTTCCTCTAACCATTTATCATCAAAATCTCCTCCATATTGTTTTGAAATACAGCATTCTGCGTATGTTTTGTTTTCTCTGCCAACTTGCGCATATGATCCACGCTGTGCTCTCGTGCCTCTAGTCAATGGCTCTGGTCTAGACTATGTGTGTACGCTGCCGCGGTGTGCATGAAACCAGCCTTTGTTCGCCTCAACTGAAAGCATATTTACACTGTGAATCATTTCCTATAGCATATATAGTGGGCTATGTGCCATTCACAATGTAGAAAATAGTAAATATGTAAACAACAAATCCGATTTCAGCCACAGGTTCAGCATCTATTCATAGTGTAGGGGGCAGGACGCTTCAGATTCTAGAGAGCATTTGATTGGACAGAAGATGTGATGAAAATATGAAGTCTGCGATGATGTCATCAAAATCGGTGATTTATTTTGACAGAAGTGAGAGACTGTAAGTTTTGAATGCTTATATCTCCTAAATGTGAATTATGTCATTGTTTTTTTTTAAAAAAAACTTTTGATTTCAGGGGGCATTTAAGGTTGTATTTTGAAGATTGTATTTATGAGAAATTCCTCAAGGATATGCTAGAGACAGAGAGAGAGAGAGAGAGAGAGAGAGAGAGAGAGAGAGAGAGAGAGAGAGAGAGAGAGAGAGAGAGAGAGAGAGTGAGAGGGGGGGGGAGTGTAAGGAATCATTGTATTAGCAGCTCACATGAGCAGAAAGAAGAGGAGGTGAGGGTAAAGTTCATTGAGGAGACACCTCCCATGTCCTCCCATGGCTTGATGAGGTGACAAATCAAATCCCCCTCTAATCCCCCTCTTACAGCATGAGTGCTGAATGAACACTGGATCTCTATCATCTTGTGTTGAATGGATGAATGCATCCGTATACATGGATATATGTGCCATCAAGGTGGGATAAAAAGCTTCAGACTTTTTTAATTGGTTCACAAATGCTCTGTTTTCTCTCGTTAATGTCTGTAATCAGAATCAGCTTCTCAGATCTGGGCCCTTTTTAAAAAGCTTGCAGTGGCCCAAGAAAGTATTTTGGACACGTTTAGGCATATTTAAAGTCTTGAAGAAGACATATTTAAAATGTTTTAGTTGAAGTTGAAGTTTGAAAGTTTAATATTTTTTCTGGTTTTTTGAACTATATATATATAGAAAAAAATATATATATTGAAAAAAACTGGGTGGGTTTACATTATCCCGCTTACTACTCAGCTAATTGTCTCAAGTAAATTAGATACAAAATAATGTCTTGAGTTGTTTATTCAACTTTGGCGGTTGTTATCTGGGAATAACACACCGCTGGAATGCGCGATTGACCAATCAAAATCATATATCAAAATCAAATATTTCACAGAGCTGTGTAATAAATCCACACGAATTGCCTCTTCAGAGCATAAGCAAGAAAAACTAAAGCCGACTGAAAAAACGCACAACGAGAAACACCAGGAGAGCTTTTTGGACTTAGCAGTAAGCTAGTAGGAGTAGGAGTAGTTAATCATTTTGATGTTGTGCCTTTGGATGCCGTTTAGCCCTTCACAGTGGAGTAGCAGATTGGCATGCAAGACATATTCAATTATTATTATGATTAGTCTACTTTTATGATTAAATTAATATTACAATTGATTTTCCCCACGATATTGCATCGATAACGCATCAACGCACAACCGAGGATATAAACATTAGTTAGATTAGCTTTAGATTAGCATTAGTTAGATTCGTTTTCAAAAAGAACTTGTTTAAAATGAAATTCTTCTCAATTCACAAAAAAAAAAAAATTCACAATGGGCCACAAATAAATTTGATTAATCTCTCATTGTGTCTCTTGAATATGCGCTGTTTATGCAGCTTCAGATGCCATAAAGCTTTTACGTTCATTTTCTTTAGTGAATAATTGACTGGCTTTTGAGACTTCTTCACCAGCATAACTCTCGCACAAAGTTTGCACGTGGTAAATATTTTCAGTATTACGACGTGGCATTTTTTTAAATCATAAATTGTTCGCAAAGTGATAAACAAACAATGACTCACATTTCGAGTGTGTAATTTCCTGTGATTACAAAATTAAGTAAATTATGACATAGGTTAAAAGAAGGTAAATAAACCAGTACATTTCTGCTTTATTATTTAATTTTGGTGTGAAAGTACATTTGCCCAAACATAAAACTTTTTTGTTATAAAAAAAGACAAACAATCCAGCCCAGTAACAAAGTAACATTTCCCTACACTTTATGTATGTTTATTTTCATATTTTGCTACCTAATAAAAATTATTTGATCATAAAATGTTGTTTTTAGCAAATATTTAGTAAATATTCAGTATCCTCCACTGACCAGTTCATAAGACGTAATTAAACACACCACACACACATTTCTAAAAAGAAAACATGTATTTAAACAGAGGGGTGTGCAAGGAATTTCTGAATCAGATTGAGAAAACATATCACAGCATTTATTCTTCATTTTTTCCCATTATATTATTTCAGGTCTACATCGGAGTTTCATTTGGATTGAGCTCAATTGGATCAATTAAGGCCGTCAATCTGATTACTAACAGATTATTTGGGTGCATGCAAAAACAGCTACTAAAACGAGAGGCTTTTTAGGCCCACCCAGTGTAGCTCCGGCATTTACCAACAGGGAAATTCTAAGCCATGCCATCCAGCTGAACCCCAACCCCTAGAGACCAACTAGCAGTCCTCATGACATCACTTCCTGTTTTTGGTCGCCCCGAGTAGTTCAGTGGCACTACAAAGCGACAGTGATGCAACGTTCGTGGCATGTAGGGCTTATGGTACGTCATGTTTCTCGCGAGTGTGGAACTGCACTTTCACAAGTTCAAGGACAGCTCAGCGACAGACAGAGCCTGCACTGCTCTGTTTTGACAGCTTTTCTCACACCTTAGCCACCAACAAGAATGTGTAGAAATCAGTCTTTAGCACAGAGTTCCTCTCTCCCATCTCGCTGTCTCTGATCGGTCATACGAATGGATGCCGCGTTGGGGTGTTGCCCCCTAGCTACCTCCAGCGTTGAATGTGTGAGATTGTTGCCGGAGGCCATCCAGTTTTCTTGCGTGCTTGACAGGTCCTCAGCCATCCCGTGTGTGTGTGTGTGTGTATGGGTGTGTGTGTGTGTGTGTGTT